>NC_039367.1:107848784-107872721 GCF_003573695.1 Papaver somniferum | reverse complement strand
ACGAAAAATAGTTTATGAATAACAACTATAGAATATCAACGTCCTCTAAGAATGTTTCAATAATTTAAATGAGAGTTTAGACTATATAACCATTGGAGGATATAAGCATTGTTGTGGAAACACATATATGTATAATTCCTTATTCCTTGAACCGAAGTTTGCGAACTTTGTTGATCAAGAGAACCGGCATGGTGGCATGAGCCAAGTCTGCGAACTGGCGGAAGTTCTCGTCCTGAGAATTTCTGCTTGAGTTTGTGAACTCCGTCCAGGAACTTAAGTCCAAGAACCCAGTCCGCGAACATGAGTAGATTATGTCTAAAAACGATGTTTGTGAATTTATTCTTATATAAACAAAGGAATGCAAATTGCAAACCGTGGTTATATAGTTCATGAACCGATTCGAGTGAATCAAATCGTTTTTGCTTCGATTGTGTCTTGTGTAGTTACATAAGATTTCCTTGCAATTGAACAACTCTCTAACTAGTTTATTTGAGTCACTTGAACTAGTTACGGTGAAGAAGAATATGGTTGATATGAAAGTGATCATATGGATAACCATTTGGTTGATTATTGTTGAACCCACAAATGTACAAGTTTAGGTACGGTTACACAAGCCTAGAAACGTGCATTTGATTTGTGTGTAACAAGCTAGTTTTCGATCTAACGGTTGAAATAAATTAGCTTGAATCTAAATTAGATTTTCATCTAACGGTGAATATTGAATGCTTTGTTACCAAGCTAACATTGATTTCAAACTTATGAAAGCGGTTAAGTGCCAAAGCAGAACTGCCGAAATGCTGTTTTTTTATTTGTTTTTTTTTCTACGTGAAGTCTTAAACAGTTGTTGAACTTAGAACTTTAAAGATTTGCTTAAAGTATGTATTCAGGTCTTAACAGTTAAAAGTTGTTAAACTTACAACTTTCAAGATTTTTTGCTTTGTTTTGATTTTTTTTATTTTTTTTATTTTACATATGTTGCAGGTAAAGAACCGGTACCGTCCCGTCCCGTGTTAAACAAGTACAGGACCCGTCCCGTTCCGTACTTCTCAGGTACAGGTACCTCCATAGGGAGGTACAGGTACTGAGCTAAGCAAAAACCCGTACCGTCCCATACCATGTGCAGCCCTATTAGGAGCTAGATGAAGTGGAAGCTGGGAAAAAGTAGAACCAATAGAGGGAGGATCTCTAAAAATATTCATACTTCTAAGGACGAAAATGTTCATTCCCCTTAAATTTAGTTGTGTGAATCATACCATGAAGGTCTTCCTTTATAAAAGGTGAAGAGTGATTCAACAACGTTATCTAAAATATTATACCTCCCTTAACAAACAAACAAAAAAAATGTTAAAATAAATCGAAAACAATTGGTTATTCCTTTAATGATGAGAAGAAAATAATACTTACGATGAATGTACTTCAACATACGGGATCCTGAAACAGAGATAACATCATATCTTTGAAAAATGTCCAGAGCATCAATTCTACAATGAGGTTCTTCACACAAGCCATTGTGTTTAATGGTTTTAGCCATGAATACATAAATGAGGAGCTCCTACTTCCAGAATAAATGCATCAAGAGGAAGAGTGATCACCGTAAGATGAGTCTCTGAAACTAAGAACGCACCATCTATAAAGCTCGTTAATCTTAGGACCATGGCAGAAGGAGGAGCTGGAGTTCGCATTATGTTCCAATTAGGAGAAGAATTATGACCAATCAAATTGGCGCAAGGTGGGTTGCGGTTGTCAGGAAGATGGTCATTGCTGAAGTATTGCTTATTGTCTCAGGTGAGTCTGGGCTTAATGCTGCTTATTTCTTAGAAGAGATGGCCTCCTGCAAGAGCAATAGGCATGAGAAAGTGTCCTTTCGTCTGAAGATACGTGTAGCTGCTGTCGCATTGGATTACATCAGCTTCTCCGATTTAGCTACAAATGCAGTAGTCTGCGGCGTGAGAAGGAAAAGTCTGTTATATGAGTCGAGTTTCTGTTAGTTTTATCTCATATTCCTTGGGAATAAAACTCAGGTTCTCTTTTAATTTAGGAATTATCAAGATAAAACTTAAGGATTCTCTTCTAGTACAAACTGCTTGAATGTAGAAAGAACATAAGTTATTGTTAATAGAAGCAGTTATTGTTAAATGTGTGATAGAATCTACGGGGTGGATTGTTAAATGAAAGATTTTACAGGTTATTTTGAATTACGGCATATTTCCGGCTGAAAATGTGCTGACCATGGTCGATATTGACCAGGTGAAAAGGTCAATATTTGATTGGTAGTAATTCTTTTTGATGTTACAAATAAAATTGTAATTGCCTTAAGCTGTTTCAGTATATCACGTAGTAAAAGCTCTCAATTGTTTCAAAAGGACACGTAGTAACGACCGCCTCCTGTTACAACCTTCCATTTACGGATATAATTCGTAACTGTTGGTCCATGTTACGAAATTCCACGTAATAAGGCTGCCTCCTGTTACAACCTAAATTTTATTAACAGCCAGTAAGACGTTACAAAAACAATGTAACACATCGATTCGAAACAGAACTTGCATGTCACAACCCTGTTTTGTAACAAGTAGGTTCTGTTTATAATCGGGAAAATGGTGTAGTAGAATAGGCTAACGTTGTGGGAATTCAACTCCTCTCCGATCTTTTGGTAATATTTCTGGTGAATGTTATATCTCCTTTTTGGGTCAAGGGATTATAACTAATAGATCTCGAATAAACAATACTGAGCTCCAGGCTTCGCAAGGTGCCTTTTTACTCAATTTGTTCAACTAGACTCTTTTTTCGGAGACGGTTAGGGAGATTTATCTCTCCGTGATATAACCTATTCCCTCGAATCGATGATCTTATTGAGAATAATAAATTGGATCTTGTGACCGCTGATTCGCACATTTATGGCTGAATGCACGAGTATTATCTCTCTTTTTTATTACTAATCTGGATTACATATTCTCGTACTTTTTGATTCATTATTAATTTTTCAGTTGACTACCGAACTCGTCAGTTGGGTGTGTCGTTGTAAATTTTAGCCTCCAATATGGAGCAACTGCAAGCTGACAACAGTAGGCTGCTTGGTTTACGTTCCGAATTATCCATGGATCAGGATGTGCGACTGATTTTGAACGTGGTCTTATAACCGCTCAAGCTCTTTATGATTTTTTGAAGTTGGAGTACAATCGAGAGCTCTGTTAGATCATTGCTCGGTTGAACTCGCATGCGATGCTATCTCAAGCATGTTTATCAATGTTAGTGATCAAAACTATAAGTCTTAATTTCTAGTCTACTATAGTTAAGGTCTTGGACTAGGATAGAAAGTGTAGTTGAGCTCAAGAACTCCATGGAAATCATTATACAAGACGAAGGACTACTCAAGGAACCGGTGGATCTTCATCGACTAAAAGGTATGTGGAGACTTGAACATATCTATCATCAAAAGTCTATTTATCTCATATCTTGAAACAAAAGTCGTTTTGCTATATAGACTTAGATCATACACATTTGCTATTTCGAGTCGAGTTCATCTCGCCTATCTATTTCTCGAAATATGTGTTGGTAAGCTTTCGCTTTAACCAAGTTCATCTTTACCTAGTGACGAAAAGTCATGACAAGTTTCAATCACTTTGAAAATTGCTTACTTTGACGAAAAATAGTTTATGAATAACAACTATAGAATATCAACGTCCTCTAAGAATGTTTCAATAATTTAAATGAGAGTTTAGACTATATAACCATTGGAGGATATAAGCATTGTTGTGGAAACACATATATGTATAATTCCTTATTCCTTGAACCGAAGTTTGCGAACTTTGTTGATCAAGAGAACCGGCATGGTGGCATGAGCCAAGTCTGCGAACTGGCGGAAGTTCTCGTCCTGAGAATTTCTGCTTGAGTTTGTGAACTCCGTCCAGGAACTTAAGTCCAAGAACCCAGTCCGCGAACATGAGTAGATTATGTCTAAAAACGATGTTTGTGAATTTATTCTTATATAAACAAAGGAATGCAAATTGCAAACCGTGGCTACATAGTTCATGAACCGATTCGAGTGAATCAAGTCGTTTTTGCTTTGATTGTGTCTTGTGTAGTTACATAAGATTTCCTTGCAATTGAAAAACTCTCTAACTAGTTCATTTGAGTCACTTGAACTAGTTACGGTGAAGAAAAATATGGTTGATATGAAAGTGATCATATGGATAACCATTTGGTTGACTATTGTTGAACCCACAAATGTACAAGTTTAGGTACGGTTACATAATCCTAGAAACGTGCATTTCATTTGTGTGTAACAAGCTAGTTTTCGATCTAACGGTTGAAAGAAATTAGCTTGAATCTAAATTAGGTTTTCATCTAACAGTAAATATTGAATGCTTTGTTACCAAGCTAACATTGATTTCAAACTTATGAAAGCGGTTAAGTGCCAAAGCCGAATTGCCGAAATGCTGTTTTTATTTATTTGTTTTTTTTTTCTACTTGAAGTCTTAAACAGTTGTTGAACTTAGAACTTTAAAGATTTTCTTAAAGTATGTATTCAGGTCTTAACAGTTAAAAGTTGTTAAACTTACAACTTTCAAGATTTTTTGCTTTGCTTTGCTTTTTTTTATTTTTTTTATTTTACATATGTTGCAGGTAAATAACCGGTACCGTCCCGTCCCGTGTTAAACAGATACAGGACCCGTCCCGTTCCGTACTTCTCAGGTACAGGTACCGCCATAGGGAGGTACAGGTACTGAGCTAAACAAAAACCCGTACCGTCCCATACCATGTGCAGCCCTATTAGGAGCTAGACGAAGTGGAAGCTGGGGAAAAATTAGAACCAATAGAGGGAGGATCTCTAAAAATAATCATACTTCTAAGGACGAAAATTTTCATTCCCATTAAATTTAGTTGTGTGAATCATACCATGAAGGTCTTCCACAGCAGTCTCGCAGAGTCCTTTATAAAAGGTGAAGAGTGATTCAACAACGTTATCTAAAATATTATACCTCCCTTAACAAGCAAACAAAAAAAATGCTTAAAATAAATCGAAAACAATTGGTTATTCCTTTAATGATGAGAATAAAATAATACTTACGATGAATGTACTTCAACATACGGGATCCTGAAACAGAGATAACATCATATCTTTGAAAAATGTCCAGAGCATCAATTCTACAATGAGGTTCTTCACACAAGCCATTGTGTTTAATGGTTTTAGCCATGAACACATAAATGAGGAGCTCTTACTTTCAGAATAAATGCATCAAGAGTAAGAGTGATCACCGTAAGATGAGTCTCTGAAACTAAGAACGCACCATCTATAAAGCTCGTTACTCTTAGGACCATGGCAGAAGGAGGAGATGGAGTTCGCATTATGTTCCAATTAAGAGAAGAATTATGACCAATCGAATTGGCGCAAGGTGGGTTGCGGTTGTCAGGAAGATGGTCATTGCTGAAGTATTGCTTCTTTGTTTCAGGTGAGTCTGGGCTTAATGCTGCTTATTTCTTAGAAGAGATGGCTCCTGCAAGAGCAATAGGCATGAGAAAGTGTCCTTTCGTCTGAAGATACGTGTAGCTGCTGTCGCATTGGATTACATCAGCTTCTCCGATTTAGCTACAAATGCAAGAATCTGCGGCATGAGAAGGAAAAGACTGTTATATGAGTCGAGTTTCTGTTAGTTTTATCTCATATTCCTTGGGAATAAAACTCAGGTTGTCTTTTAATTTAGGAATTATCAAGATAAAACTTAAGGATTCTCTTCTAGTACAAACTGCTTGAATGTAGAAAGAACATAAGTTATTGTTAATAGAAGCAGTTATTGTTAAATGTGTGATAGAATCTACGGGGTGGATTGTTAAATGAAAGATTTACAGGTTATTTTGAATCCCGACGTATTTCCGGCTGAAAATGTGCTGACCATGGTCGATATTGACCAGGTCAAAAGGTCAATATTTGATTGGTAGTAATTCTTTTTGATGTTACAAATAAAATTGTAATGGCCTTAAGCTGTTTCAGTATATCACGTAGTAACAGCTCTCAATTGTTTCAAAAGGACACGTAGTAACGGCTGCCTCCTGTTACAACCTTCCAGTTACGGATATAATTCGTAACTGTTGGTCCATGTTACGAAATTCCACGTAATAAGGCTGCCTCCTGTTACAACCTAAATTTTATTAACAGCCAGTAAGCCGTTACAAAAACAATGTAACACATCGATTCGAAACAGAACTTGCATGTCACAACCCTGTTTTGTAACAAGTAGGTTCTGTTTATAATCGGGAAAATGGTGTAGTAGAATAGGCTAAAGTTGGTGGGAGTTCAACTCCTCTCCGATCTTTTGGTAATATTTCTGGTGAATGTTATATCTCCTTTTTGGGTCAAGGGATTATAACTAATAGATCTCGAATAAACATTACTGAGCTCCAGGCTTCGCAAGGTGCCTTGTTACTCAATTTGTTCAACTAGACTCTTTTTTCGGAGACGGTTATGGAGATTTATCTCTCCATGCTATAACCTATTCCCTCGAATCGATGATCTTATTGAGAATAATAAATTGGATCTTGTGACCGCTGATTCGCACATTTATGGCCTGAATGCACGATTATTATCTCTCTTTTTTATTACTAATCTGGATTACATATTCTCGTACTTTTTGATTCATTATTAATTTTTCAGTTGACTACCGAACTCGTCAGTTGGGTGTGTCGTTGTAAATTTTAGCCTCCAATATGGAGCAACTACAAGCTGACAACAATAGACTGCTTGGTTTACGTTCCGAATTATCCATGGATCAGGATGTGCAACTGATCTTGAACGTGGTCTTATAACCGCTCAAGCTCGTTATGTTTTTTTGAAGTTGGAGTACAATCGAGAGCTCTGTTAGAGCATTGATTGGTCGAACTCGCATGCGTTGCTATCTCAAGCATGTTTATCAATGTTAGTGATTAAAACTATAAGTCTTGATTTTTAGTCTACTATAGTTAAGATCTTGGACTAGGATAGAAAGTGTAGTTGAGCTCAAGAACTCCATGGAAATCATTATACAAGACGAAGGATTACTCAAGGAACCGGTAGATCTTCATCGACTAAAAGGTATATGGAGACTTGAACTTATCTATCACTCAGAAGTCTATTTATCTCATATCTTGAAACAAAAGTCGTTTTGCTATATAGACTTAGATTATACACATTTGCTATTTCGAGTCGAGTTCATCTCGCCTATCTATTTCTCGAAATATGTGTTGGTAAGCTTTCGCTTTAACCAAGTTCATCTTTACCTAGTGACGAAAAGTCATGACAAGTTTCAATCACTTTGAAAATTGCTTACTTTGACGAAAAATAGTTTGTGAATAACAACTATAGAATATCAACGTCCTCTAAGTTTCAATAATTTAAATGAGATTTTAGACTATATAACCATTGGAGGATATAAGCATTGTTGTGGAAACACATATATATATGATTCCTTATTCCTTGAACCGAAGTTTGCGAACTTTGTTGATCAAGAGAACCGGCATGGTGGCATGAGCCAAGTCTGCGAACTGGCGGAATTTCTCGTCCCGGGAATTTCTGCTGGAGTTTGTGAACTCCGTCCGGGAACTTAAGTCCAAGAACCCAATCCGCGAACATGAGTAGGTTATGTCTAAAAACGATGTTTGTGAACTTATTCTTATATAAACTAAGGAATGCAAATTGTAAACCGTGGCTATATAGTTCATGAACCGATTCGAGTGAATCAAATCGTTTTTGCTTCGATTGTGTCTTGTGTAGTTACATAAGATTTCCTTGTAATTGAACAACTCTCTAACTAGTTCATTTGAGTCACTTGAACTAGTTACCGTGAAGAAGAATATGGTTGATATGAAAGTGATCATATGGCTAACCATTTGGTTGACTATTGTTGAACCCACAAATGTACAAGTTTAGGTACGGTTACACAAGCCTAGAAACGTGCATTTCATTTGTGTGTAACAAGCTAGTTTTCGATCTAACGATTGAAATAAATTAGCTTGAATCTAATTTAGGTTTTCATCTAACGGTGAATATTGAATGCTTTGTTACCAAGCTAACATTGATTGCAAACCCTGATCTGAAAGACTATATAAGGGAGAATGCTAGCAACTGGGAAACCTAATCCCCACACCTTTTGTGTGATACTAGTTGTGCTAAGCTAGAGTGAATTCTCCTTTAACCTTTGGTTTCTTCTTCTAAACCAGGTTAACGACTTAAAGACTTCATTGGGATTGTGAAGCCAGACCGATACTACTTTCTCGTAGTTGTGTGATCTGATCTTGCTCTTTCTATCGTACGAGTACAATTGTAATAATTGGCTTGAGATTGATATCTCCGATAGGCAAGATATAATAGTAATCACAAACACTTCGTCTCATCGTTGGTGATTACACAATATATTTTTTCGCTTCGTCGATTATGATTATTGTGAGGTGATTGATAATACTAGGCTGTTCTTCGGGAATATAACTCCGGTTTATCAATTGGTTCCTATTCACCTTGATTTATCAAAAGACGGAACAAAACTCGTAGGTATATTTGTGGGAGACGGATTTATCTATTACCGTAGACTTTTCTGTGTGATACAGATTTGTTTATTAAAGTCTTCGACTTTGGGTCGTAGCAACTCTTAGTTGTGGGTCAGCTAAGAGAATCAAGTACGTAGTATCCTACTGGGATCAGAGACGTAAGAGCATAACTGTACCTTGGATCAGTGGAGATTTATCGGGTTTCAACTACAGTCCAGACCGAAGTTAATTTGGAGTAGGCTAGTGTCTGTAGCGGCTTAATACAATGTGTGTTCAATCTGGACTAGGTCCCGGGGTTTTTCTGCATTTCCAGTTTCCTCGTTAACAAAATTCTGGTGACTGTGTTATTTCTTTTCCGCATTATATTTTGTTATATAGGTGAAATATCACAGGTTATCGTTGTTCAATCAATTAGAATATCCGACCTTTTTGGTTGTTTATTTAAATTGATTGACACTTGGATATTGGTATTTGGTACCATCCAAGTTATCACTCTATTATTTGATAAAGACTCGCAGATTTCTATTTGCTTGAGTATATATCAAATCGAGAGATTGAGATATAAAATCTTTGATATAATTTTTATCTAGATTGAGTAGGACTGTCTAGTTGATTCTCTAGAAAGTATATTGGAGTTTGTCCATACAGATTGCTAAGCAAAATATTGGGTGTGGTTGTTGTACCCCCACTTTTTCAAGCTCGATCATAAAGATGAGATGACTGCAAGCCTGAAAGCTGGTGCCAAGTTCATTGCTCTTGGCGTGGCTGATTTGAAAGATGATCTCTCCCGAGCTCAATCCCAGCTTGTGTCATCATCGAGTGACATTTAAACTATAAATAATCTCTGGGAAGAACTCGCTGCTAAGAGATCTAAAGTTTCAACCCTCGAACATTCTTTAGCTTCTTTTAGATATTTATCGACTTAGCCTCCATTAAAACCCTCCTTTGTCGTCAGAAAATCTGGCAGCTTCTCATGTCGTGAATCATCCAAGTTCCCATCAAATCCTCTCCTTGTAATTAGGGAATCTGGTGATAATACAAGTCATGATCATTCATCTGACTCTGATAGTTCTGACGAGGATTCCGAGTTTGGCACGTTTACCATGTTATGATTTTCAAGCTGAGCCTAAATCATTCTTATCGCCCCTTTTCTTTGTATAATTTTGAATTTTTGGGTGAAACTCGTATATAAATATTCTACTTTTGTTCTTATTTTGAATGCTTTATTTTGTCACATTTGCACTTTTTTAATCTCTTCCCACCTTTTGAATTCCATAAGAATTTTAGGGTTTTGAACGTCTGATAACATATTTCTATGATCAATTATTTTGAACATTTAATTTTTTTCGCTCTGAATTACCGATCTCTGAATCCAATTTGGATTTCATTAGATCCTTAATACGGATTTCTGACCTGAATTCTGGTCCTATCCTTTGCATATTGGCTTAGCTGTGAGATAATCATATCACCTCTTCCGTCTCAGATGGGCTTTTGAAAAGGCTTTATTTCTTCTTTCCAATGTTCCCGACCTCTTGGGCTTCGTCCCCCTCCTTTGTGGTGGTCAAATTGATCATTACTTGGGATTCGTTTCGACGCACTTATATGCTCGACTACCTGTGTTCAGGTTTCTTAATTGTTTTCTTACATGTATCAGGAATATACTTTGTATTTGAAGACTTTCCTTTTCTAGGTGAGCAATTACTTCAGTTCGGATTTTGTCCTTTTTGACCTTAGTTTTCCTCTTTGGGTGCCTTTAGCATTTTTCTGTTTTAGTTGTTTTCTCTCGTATTGCTTTATTTCTCATTATTGCACTGGGGATGTCATCTTCATCGCATTCAATAGTGATGGTTATGGGTCTTAGTTCAGAGGTTACCTGGCCAGGGTACCATTCTGTGTCATCTAGATACTGGTCCAAAGCTTCACCGTGTTGATCTTAATGACATCATAGATCTCTCACTAGGATAGGTCTTTGTTGCTCTTAAGTTATTATTGGAATGGTCAAAATTATGACCCGGTCGAACAATAAGAGGTTTTACCTCGTTCTGCCTTTACTGAAAAACTCTTCGAGAGATGTATTCTTAGCATGTAGAGAGAAGATTAGACTTGATTTAGTGGAGGTAATATGAGATTTATTCTTATAAGACTTAACGTTTGCAGCTGTCAATCTGAGTTATTTTCTTAATACCTTTTGAGTGAGCAGTCAAACTTCACTTTGTAATTTGAGCATTTCAGCTCTGCTTCATTGTAACCTGACCATACCAGCTCTACTTCACTATATAATCTGAGCTTTACAACTCTATTTCATTTTGTAATCTGCAGCTTTCCGCTTCACGAATTTAATCATTTCAATTTTTCATAAAATCATGCATTTCAACTTTCATAAAGGGAAAAGAAGTTTACAATCTTAGTGTTTCATCTTTCTTAATTGAAATAATAGTTCTTTTATTGATAGTACTTCTTCAGGTGGCTCTTCTCCAAGTTGGTTTTTCAGTCTGTATGACCCCCTTCCCATTTTCTCAGATGCGATATAGGGTCCTTCCCATGATACCCCGAGATTACCCAGCTTATATCTTGTGTTGCCGGGTAGAAATTCTCTTAGCAGCAGGTCGCCAATTGTCAGATCTCTTAGTCTGACATGCTTATGATTCTTTATCATGCACCTCTTGTGTTTTCCCAGTTGTATCAGTGCTCTTTCTCTTTTTAGATGGACTTCTTTAATCGCTTTTATGACAACTTCGTAATTTCTTCCCGAGATGGCTGACAATGTTCTGGTGGTCGGAAATTTCAGCTCAGTGGGTAAGACAGCTTCTGTAACACCACAATTTTTTTTCTTCTACTTGGCCTTAACCCGAACCCGATCCATTTGGATGGGAAGCTAGAATTTGCGTAGTGTGCGCCTGCGAACCTAGTAATCGGATGCGTATAGCCATGTGCCGAGTACCCAAAATCCAATATGAGTGTTTTAACACTAAGTAGGCTATCCCATAGTAGTATTAGAGTTTCTGATTAGTACAATTGATAGAAAACTATAGAAATCCTCAGCATCGATAACACGTGAGTGAGCATGCAGCAACCTAAAGAGCTTTTGTCTTTGTCTTTCAAAATCATCTTTAGATGTACTCCATATTTTTCTTTGTTGTGCCCGCCATTTTATTTCCCCCCCCTTTTCCGTTGCATCATGAGCAAAAGAGATTTTGTTTCTGTCTTGTAAAGAAAACAAAAAGAAATAAACCTAAAATCCAAAACTTAGCCTTCCTTCTTGATGTTCCTGTTTTTCTTTGCTTCGGAAATTCGATTGAAACCGGAAGAAGAAGTTCATTCTCCCTTGAAAAATCGTCAGTTGAGGTAGGGGTTTTTTCCTTCCTATTTGAACTATGGGTTTTCATAGTGTTCATCAGATTGGTTAATGATTGTTTGATTCCAATTTTTTTTTTGACAATTTGTGATTTCTACCGACCAATAAACGGGTATATGGAATTTTATTGGGCCGAACGAGTGAAGCGAGGGAGGACCTTTATATGGCCACTTTTTTGTAAATAGTAAGTGATCAATTGACACAAAAAGATTGGATTTGAGTCTCAAAAGCACTTTGTAACCAACTTGTAACAAACTTTTTAGGAAAATAACGTTTGGTAAACTTTTTCAAAGCGCTTTTCTCCAAAAGCACTTCTGTTTTAAGCCAACTTTAAAAGCTACCCAGGAGTAGCTTTTAAAAGCAGTAAAAGCAGAAATTGTGGACCCACTCAATTTTAATTAATTTATTCTCTATTTTAACCTTGTTATTATATTAAAAAGACAAAATCTACCCTTAAATATTTATTTATGTACAATTATTTCACTAATCAAATTTTTTTTTAATTTTTTGGTATAAAATATTAATTACAACAACAATAATAATACAGTAAAAACTCCATATATTAATAACCTTGGGACTTTACAAAATTATTAATATATGGAGTTTATTAATATAGGGAGGTATTACCAAAAAAAAGATGAATAATATATTGAAAATATATCCTATTGAATAATATATCCTTTATGTGAAGGATATTTATCCTTTATGAATAATATATTGAAAATATATCCTATTGAATAATATATCCTTTATTATATATTGAATATTATATCCTATTAAGAATTTTTAAAGTTTTTTCTACACTATAAATAGTACTATATATATTAGAAGATAATTCATTATTTTTAATATTCTATTCTTTTAAACCAAATCAAAATGTCATCCAATGTTAGGAAAAGAACTCATATGAGTGATAAAATTCGTATAGAATTGTGTGAAAAGAAAAAATCACATCCAAATTGGACACAAAAAGATCTTGCGAAATGTTTAAAAGATACTTATGAGTAATCAAATTGAACAGTTGCACTACACTAATCGAATGGATATGGACGTCTTCCTTAATCATCCCAATGAGCAACAAGTCGTATATGCTTCAACCGAAGAAGAAATAATCGATGGAATTAGACAAGAAGCGGAGGGAGATAATCCCGATGATGATAATACGGAGATATCAAAAGTTTCACGCCAAGAATCCTTAAATATGCTCGACAAGTTGGAAATGTTTTGGCTTCAACAAGATGGTGCACATAGCAACGAGGTCTTACGCATACGCAAATCAAAAGATGCCATAACAATCCAAAAAATTACATCATTTTCTCAACCAAGTGACAAACTATAGATAAATATTTTCCTTCATCTTAAATTTTGATGTAACAAGATCTATAATTTTCCTATTATGTTGATTTCATTAATATATGGAGGTAAATTCATTAAGGTGGGACTAGAAAAATCTATTAATATTAAAATGTGGAGTTTATTACTATTTGTAACTGGCCCAAGTTGGGACCATGATTTTTTATTAATATATAGAGTTTATTAATATATGGAGTATCAATATATGGAGTTTTTACTGTAATAGTATTTAAAGGTAAATATTAAAAATTAAAATAAAATTAAAATATGAATAAGAATTATTTAATTTTTTTTATCTTTATTTATTTATTTATTTTCAAAATTAAATTAAATTCTACTAAAAAAATTATTATTATATTTTTAAAAAGAAAAATCAATATTACAAGGAATGGGCGGCAACCTAGCAACAAGCTGGGCACCAAATGATTACAAATAATATTATTATTTGTAATATATTATTATTTTTCTAAACAAATGACTACAAATAAAATTTAAAATAAAAAAAATATTTTATTATTAATAGATGTACTTTAAAAAGAATTTTTAAACCATGTCTATATTCGTCATTAGCCACATCATAAACACTTCAACAAGATAATTTACCAAACAGAATTTACAGTTTGTTGGTTCTATAGCACTTTACATATTATAGTTTACCAAACATCTGACTACTTTATTTTTAAAGCACAACACAGCAACGCACAGCGCAACAGAAAAGCACTTTTGTAAAACCCACAGCAATACCAAACTGGGCTTTGGTGTCCCAAATAGATTTCAATCAACAATGAAATGTTAAAAGAGCCCCATTCATGTTTCTATTTCTCACTAAAACTATTGTAAATACCACACAAAATGAAGGGTAATAGCGTAAATTTCGTGGGAAGAAAAAAGGACATGAAGGTTGGAAATCTTTTAATTGTTGAGGGGCAGTTTCGTAAAACCGGAGGTAGAGGTCCTGAGTTCGAATCCCGGCCACCTCAAAATTTTTAGTTTTTTTTTTCCTTCTCCTTTGGTTTTTTTCTTCCTCCAAGTTCACATCGAAACTGCTCCCATCTTCTTCTTCAGTCCACCACCATCATCTCCACTACCATCACCATCCACAATTGGTATTGAGAAACATGTTGGAAATTCTAAGGCTACGGATGCTATAAACGCAAGCAATGCTTGATCGAGGCGTGATACAATCACTGTCCTTAATAATAGATTTCGCCCCTCATGGTGCAACACGGTTTAATTGCGTCTATTCTCCAGGATTCAACGATCTCAATCCAGTAATACTTCACTCTCTTACACTGGATTCTTGTGAACAATAAGATATCACTTTACTGTTGACACAATGTATATGCACTGTAAGCATAGACACAAGTCAATACAATAGTATTTGCACAAACATTAGAGGAGAATGAGATTGACAGAAAGATTCCAGACCTCTTTTACAAGTGAGAAACCTCCATGCATTTATAGAGTTCCAGTAGATGCGTCTCTTGGGTCGAAACCCAAGTATACATTTAATCACTTCCATGAGTCTGTTCACTTGAGTGTTAACCAATCAACACTTCTTTTCACCAAATGATGCTATTTTTTCCTAACCATTTTCTGTGATCAATCCCTTCAAAATACCTGTTGGTATCATAACTACTTTAAGGTAGTTATTAGTCATAACCGTCCGCAATGTATTTTGAAATACATCACCATAATACCAACAATCCCCCACAATTTCAAAATACAGTAAACATTTTCAGTAAAAGAATTATGAACAAGTGCATTCGAAATGGTGCCTTTGGGCTATGAACCAATCTTAGGATGATAATCATAGCTTACTAAAAGAACGCGATGAAACAAAAGTTTATATAAACCAGTCCTTCTTTTATGTAAATTAGAGGATTTAACAACCACACTTTGTTTATAAATCATTATTGTTCTGCGGTTTGGCACTTTTCAGTCCCGCGCCCTCCTGGTTTCATGAGTCTATGCAGAGACTGTTGGAATATCAGCCTATAATCATGCTTCTAAAACTTTATTAGCTATAAATCATGCTATTCTTCATATAAGGTTAATATTATAAGCTGGTATGACAATTAATGCATCTGGATCATATATTCTGCATTTGTGTAACATTAAGATGAAAGTAGATAGGAAGTATAAGTACATACCTTAGATTAGCTCACAACAATTGAAGGAAAACTTAGAAATTTCATTTGTTTTCTATCTAGGTAAACACTTCCACTACTATCCTCTCTTGTCCTTTGATGATGGAAAAATTTCTTTTAAACAAGAGCTAGAATGGAGTCCACCTCATGCTAGAAAAGACATGTGTCATTCAACCTTCCATCAAGAGTTGAAAAATAGCCTCACATAGCATTATTATAACTAGTATGCCATTTTAAATAGTCTATGAGATACTTATCCTCATGTACCCTTGAACTTACATAATTAACATGAACTAACCTTAACCTCATTGATTAGGATCAGTACTAATCCAGTTTAAAGAAATACAAAACATGTTTTGTTGCTAAACCAACATATAGACTAACATCTCTCACTTTGTGCAGCAACAAAACCTTTTAAGTTTAAGAAAACTTTACAAAAAAACAGACTTGGATTAGTGAGTTAGAAAACTGTAGGCGGCCAACCCTTTCTTTTTATTTTTTAGAAAACATAATCCTACAATGAGCAACCATTCATGTATAACCTTATCCTCAAGATCAACAATACGCTAGAATTTGACTATGAAGACCCAAACACCATTTAAAAGATGCACATGCCGTTTCCATAATCAGAAATCTATACAGAGTATTGTTCTTGAGTTAATCTTTAAGCATACTTACATAAAGGACAATAACCTTTTAATCCTCACAAAGATCCCTTTATGCTTTAATAAAGACTTCCTTGTGATCTTAAAAGGATTTGCTAATACCTCTTTCAAGAGACTACAACATTCTTATGACCTCAAAAGAGATCTGCCAACGTCTTTTAAAAGACTACCGCACTCATATGACCTCAAAAGAGATCTGCTAACGTATTTTAAATGACTACCGCATTCCATTTTAACCTCAAAAGATATCTGCGAACTTTAGAATGCATCAATTAAGACATTACAACAAACACAAAATACCAAGAGCAATCATAACAAAATATGTTGATATGCAAACTGAGATATTTGATTATTTATAATCAAAGTCATACATTTATGACATATCAACAACATCCATAGAAGTTACATGCTCTTTAAACGCTTTAGGGTTCAAACCTTTAGTCATAGGATCTGCAAGCATATTATCAGTCGAAACATAAGAAATATCAATTTCCCGATTCTTGACTTTGCGCTTTACCAAGAAGTATTTAACATCTATATGTCGCACTCTTCCTGTCTCTTGATTGTCTTTCGGAAAGCTAATTGCAGATTGATTGTCACAGTAAAATTTCATAGGTCTAGATATAGAATCTATAACCAAAAGACCTTTCATAAAATTTCTCAGCCAAACTGCATGAATTGTTGCTTCGTAGCAAGCAATGTATTCTGCCTCCATTGTGGATTGAGCTTCAACAGATTGCTTTACACTTCTCCACGAAATAACACCTTTAGCAAACATAAATACATAACCAGATGTAGATTTCAGCTTATCCGAACCCATAAAGTCAGAATCTGAGAAACATTTCACTTCCAATTCATTGGATCTTCTGTATACAAGCTGGAAATGTTTTGTTCTTTGCAAATAGCGAAGCACTTTCTTCACTGCTTTCCAGTGTAGTTCACCTGGATTTTTATGGTAGCGTCCCAAAACACCAATGACAAAACTAATGTTTGGACGGGTGCAAATCATGGCATACATCAAGATGCCAACAACTGATGCATACGTTTTAGAGTCTATTCGAATCCTTTCTAAGTCAGATTTAGGACACTGCAGGTGGTTGATAATATCACCCTTCACAATAGGTGCTTCACCCGGTGCACAATTTTGCATCTCAAATCTTTGGAGTATCTTCTTAATGTAGGCTTCTTGAGACAAACCCAATAAACCTCTGTTTCTGTCACGATGTATCCGAATACCAAGAACATACGAAGCTTCTCCAAAATCTTTCATCTCGAAATTGGTTGAGAGAAAATTTCTAGTGTCATGCAACATATGAATGTTGTTGCTAGCAAGTAGAATATCATCAACATAGAAAACTAGGATGATAAATTTGCTCCCACTAGTTTTCAGATATATGCATCTATCAACTTCATTTTCAACGAAACCGTCAGATGACACTACTTGATCGAACTTCATATACCATTGCCTAGAAGCTTGTTTTAGCCCATATAGAGATTTCTTCAAGCAACAGAGTTTTCCCTCTTGATCTTTAGATGTTAAACCTTTGGGTGGTACCATATAAATCTTCTTATCTAGATCACCATTCAAGAAAGCCGTTTTTACATCCATTTGAAACAATTATAGGTCGAAATGAGCTACCATTGCCATGATAACTCTAAACGAATCTTTCTTGGAAACAGGAGAAAAGGTTTCTTTATAATCAATACCTGATTCATGAGTAAACCCCTTCGCAACAAGTCTCGCTTTGAATCTTTCGATACTACCATCAACATTACGTTTAATTTTGAAAATCCATTTACATCCAACTGTTGTTGCACCTTCTGGCAGATCCACCATATCCCATACTCCATTCTTGTCCATCGATTCTATTACTCATCTATGGCAGGAAGCCAAACATGAGAGTTCTTTCCATTTACTTCCTGTGAATATGTCAATGGTTCTTCCATATCGTCAATAACTCCATCTGATTCCACCATGAAAGTACTAAAACCAGGCTTGATGACTGTTTTTCTTGGTCTAGCAGATCTGCGCAAAACTATTTCTTCTTTTTCGGCGGCTTTAGATGATTCTGTAATGTCAATTGTTGATTCTTTATGAACTTCGGTTCCAGCCAGATCTGTAGGATCCTCTTCTTCAAATGCAATCTGTCGAGATTCACTCCTGATCTGATCATTCTCTGGAAACTTAACATGGTTAGTTTCAGCAATTTCAAAAGGCTTAGATGGACAGTAAAATTTGTAACCCTTCGATCTGTTCGGGTAACCAACAAAGAAACAACTCGTAGTGCGAGAATCAAGTGATTTTTCTGAAGGATTAAACAGCCTAGCTTCCGCTGCACAGCCCCAAACATGAAAATGATTTAGACTCGGTTTCCTACCTGTCCAAAGCTCATAGGAAGTCTTCGTAACTGCTTTACTAGGTACACGATTTAGAATGTACACCGCTGTTTTTAGAGCTTCTCCCCAAAATGATTCATGTAATGTAGAATTACTCATCATACTGCGAACCATATATTTGTAAGTTTTGTTACGTCTTTCAGCAACTCCATTTTGCTCCGGTCATCCGGGAGTAGTAAACTGAGCCACAATACCTTGTTCTCGTAAAAAGTCAATCAGCTTTCCATGAGGCTCACCATGAGAATCAACTTTCCCATAATATTCTTCTCTCCTGTCAGATCTCAACACTTTGATTTTCTTCTCAAGTTGGTTTTCAACTTCTGTCTCGTACGTTTGGAAACTTCCAAAGTATCTGATCTTTCACGAATAAGGTAAGCATAAGCATAACGAGAATAATCATCTATAAACGTAATGAAATATCTCTGACCACCTCTAGAACCAATTATAAAAGGACCACATATGTCAGTATGCACAATTTCAAGTAACCCTTGACTTCTAATAACTGTTTTCTTTATAGATTTAGTGAACTTCCCTTTAATGCAGGCTACAAAAGTGCTGAAATCTGAAAAATCCAGCTGTGGTAACATATTTTCCCTTATAAGCCTTTCCATTCGATCTTTAGATATGTGTCCTAGACGTTGATGCCACAACATCGAAGAATTATCTGTATCTAAACTTATTTTGATACCTTTAGTCGTATCAACATTCATACAAGATACTGAATTCACACAGTTTAGATCAACATTCAACTTGTATAGATTATCAACATTCGACCCATAACCAACCAGTTGAGAGTTATAATACATCTTAAAACAGCCACCACCGATAGAAAATGAAAAACCCTTAATATCAAGTCTACCAACTGAAACCAACCATCTTCTTACATTAGGTACATAAAATACATCAAAAAGATCCAAAAAATTCCCGGAATCCAGAGTTAGTCGCACATTTCCAATAGCTTTAACTTCCACTCCTTGAGCATTTGGCATATATAGAAACCGCTCTTCCTTACTTAGTTTCCTATGGACTGTGAATGCCTGCAAGGAATTTGCAATATGAATGGTTGTTGCGGTGTCTAACCACCAAGTATTCAAAGGAGTATCAACAAGATTAATTTCAAAACACATCATATGGAAATCAATACCTTTCTTTTTCAGCCAATTCTTATACTTAAAGCAGTCCTTCTTCATATGGCCTTTCTCTTACAGAAATAACATTTAAATGGAAACTTCTTACCATCCTTATTAACTTCAGACTCATCATTTGGTGTTTCTTTTTTTTGTTCCTGAGGTATCTTGTTCTTTCCTGATTTCTTGAAACTTTTCTTACTAGGACCAGCTGAAGCAAAGTGTGTGTATTCTTTAGTCTCACGTCGTTGCCTTTCCTCTTTTTGCACACAATGAGCGATTAACTCGTTTACATCCCATTTTCTGTCACAAATATTATAGTTGATCTTGAAACTCTCAATCTATTTTGGAAGTGAATTTACTGCGAGTTGCACTAGATAATCATCGTTTAGGTTCATATCCAGACCTCGTAACTTGTATACTAGATCTGCTATTTGTAGTATGTGATCTCGAACACTGCCATCTCCACTATACCGTATTGATGTCAGCTGACTCATATGAGCACCAACCATATACTTTGCCAAACTCATAAATTGTGACTTAATAACATCCAACTGCTCTTTGGCCGTGTCTTTCATCGGAATTCCACCTCGAATTGCATCTGGAATCGCACCTCGAATGATCATAATACTCATTCTATTTGCCTTTTCCCACTTGTAGAAATTCTGTTTTTCACTTCTATTAGAACTATCTACAGGCTTTTGAGGCATTGGTTCTCTTAAAGCAATATCATACTCCAAGTAACCAAGAACTATATCCAGATGCGACCTCCATTTGAGATAGTTAATGCCATTTAGTGGCTCAATACCAGCCAAGTAACCTTGAACTTGTGTAGGATTCATTGAAGTAGCTGAAATATGCATGCATAACCTTAATCTATTTCCATATGAATGATATGTATGTATTCAAACATAAAACATTCTGAAACTTCATATAACAATAAATCAGAATTAACAACAATTGTTATTGATACTTCATAATAACTAAATTCTGATTTTAGGCTCGATATAACCACAACTTTACCTTTGGGTAAACTTGTAATATATCAAGTCAAACAAAAAAAAGTCTAATCAACTCACACATAGTACTCGACAGGACCTTTAAACCTTTGGGTCGAAAAGACCTATCATTTACCGTGTACAAGTAGATTCTCTTTCTCCATCACATATGTTACCAGTATGATTAACCTTTGGGTATCATCATACAGACAACATCTGAAATGCCACTTACGCAGTCGTTTCATACCGAAATATGTCGTTTTATCAGCTCCCTAAGTATCACTTTGGCGACACATAGAAACGATAAAAGAACATGAAGACTGTTACAAGGTTCAAGTAATACTTTATGACAGCCTTGTAACAAGATTACAACAAAACATGTATAACCCATCATTTGAATTTAAGCAATCATTTCAAAACTAGTTGCAAAATATATTATACCTAGAGCTCTGATATCAATGTTGGAATATCATCCTATAATCATGCTTCTAAAACTTTATTAGCTATAAATCATGTTATTCTTCATATAAGGTTAATATTATAAGCTGGTATGACAATTCATGCATCTGGATCATATATTCTGCATTTGTGTAACATTAAGATGAAAGTAGATAGGAAGTATAAGTACATTCCTTAGATTAGCTCACAACAATCGAAGGAAAACTTAGAAATTTCATTTGTTTTCTATCTAGGTAGACACTTCCACTACTATCCTCTCTTGTCCTTTGATGATGGAAAAATTTCTTTTAAACAAGAGCTAGAATGGAGTCCACCTCATGCTAGAAAAGGCACGTGTCATTCAACCTTCCATCAAGAGTTTAAAAACAACCTCACATAGCATTATTATAACTAGTATGCCATTCTAAATAGTCTAAGAGATACTTATCCTTATGTACCCTTAAACTTACATAATTAACATGAACTAACCTTAACCTCATTGATTAGGATTAGTATTAATCCAGTTTAAATAAATACAAAACATGTTTTGTTGCTAAACCAACATAGAGACTAACAGAAACAACACCTTAGTTTCTGTTGGAATCGACCTCATTCCAAACTCAAATAGGTGAACTTCCATCGGATATGTACTGCAGTTATACAAAACCAACAAATGGTATGGAATTTATTAAGAGTATATGAATAACTCATCCTTACATACTGCATATAAGTACTATCATGTCACAACAGACTTCTCAAACAATTTGTAGTTTCTTAACTTTAAATATTTCGCGCGGTCAGAAAGACTATTCCCTGGAGGTTACATTTCTAGTTTGCAGGTACAACACTTTAGTATCTCTACAAAAACATTTAATATGGTTTACACTTAGCAATTATTCTTAACCATAACCATGTTTTCCTTTAATTGGAAAACCTCCAAATTTTTCAAGGTGCACACACACCACTGTAACTCTAACCAACTTGTTAGAAGTATGTAAATTAACAATTTTCTAAATCCCTTTTTGTCGACTGATTACGTTACGTTGTCACTTGGATCAAAGATAACTATCTCCTAGTTTCTCAAACGTTTCAGATAGTATAAATCTTCAACCCCCACATTTCCTGACTTGCCTAATTGAATTTTTCAATTACACTAGTACAACAAGGATAATGATAAAGTACTGTGAAGTTAGTCACAATTACCATCTAAAGCACTTTGGTACCCACTGCTAAAAGGGTATCCAATTCATTTACATACGTTTCAATCCCACTTTTTTTCAATAATATAAAATAGATGATATGAACTACTTTAAAACTGCAGCAATCATCTCCCGCAGATGATATGAACTACATCTAGTCTTGTAGCAATCATCTCCCATAGATGATACGAACTATTTTTAATCTGACTTAATCATCTTACACAAAATCTCGATAGTGGGGTTTGAACTTTAACACTCCATTCAAAGAATGTTGTTTATCAATGTGTACACATATATCTCACTATCAGACACGTGTATATAAAGAGGCACGTGGAAAGCATGCAGGCCAAAAACATCGAAACATGATGGGTCACGAAACACCAAATAAACCCCGAGGAGTTACTTTATCTCATCCCCAAAAGAGAAGCCAAGATCAACGGTGGAGAGAAAGTTAGCTGACACGGACTGACAGGGGCAGAAGACACTTGTCTGACACGAGCAGACCCCTCAACTACCCACATTAAACACTCCGAGCAGGGTACGTGTCGACCAACCTGTGGAACGAGCGAGGATGCCCCTGCGGGATCAAGGGGGAAACGCAGACCTCCGCGCGATGGACGCAAGGACACAAGAAGATAAGGTTCCAACGGTCTTCAGAGATGGGACCCACGTTCTAACCTTATAAATACCCAATCTCCACCAAGAGAAAGGGGAGGGAAAAAACATCAGGAAGGGAAGGAAAGAGAGAGAGAGAGAAATAGCAAAGGTAGGTTAATCCCTGAGAGGAGAGAAACATGTAAACCCCAAAAATCATTCAACTGTTCGTGTAACCGTGAAGAACATAGTAGAACAACAAATCCCGTGGATGTAGGCCTTAGTGCTGAACCACGTAAACCTTGGTTTTATTTACATTTCAGCACTTTACATTCATTTAGCTCCACACGTGTTTGCTTATGTGTTTTGTTTTCCTTAATACTTATATCCCATGCACAAACGCCACGCCTGGAGTGGTTGGAGGAGGCCATGATAAACCCGAAGGTTCTGAGCCAATGAATCAACACCAGGGTACCATCATCATAATCTCCTTAGATGTTAAAGATTGATTGTGAGCGTTCGGACACGCACGTGGTTCGTGTGCTTACAATTTGGCGCTAGAAACAGGGACTTCGTCCCGGTAAAAGATTTATCTTGTCCTGTGATTTCATTTTAATTTTGCATATGATTGCTCTGATTTTATCAGCTCGGACCGTATAGATCATTCGTAAACTGTATTATGTTCAAAAACCCACCTTTGGTCTTCGATAAGAGTTATTGTTCTAAGCGGGTTATTGTTCTAATCCATCGGATTTACAATTTTCGTAGTTTTTATACTAAGGATCGCTTTTAATAAAACTCTAACCCGTAGTTTATAGCCTGCGGGTATTAATTCCCTCTTGAAAAATTGTATTTCGCCAACTAACCCGCTTCACGCGGATATTCCCGTTTCTGTTGTTTGAAATAACTTATGCAGAGAGAACGTGTTGTGAGTAAAGAAGGCAAGTTTACGCGAGATTTCAGTATCAACAAAAGGGCACGTGATGGAAAAGACGCAGGAAGCAGGAAAATCCAAAGCTTTGTCAAAAGAAACGCCCAGGACAACCCCGATCATCACCCGAAGCAAGCAGAAAGGAGATAAAGCTAAAGTGACCAATCGAAGGCAAGATACTGCAGAAATCACTTCACCCATGAACGCTAATTCAGT
>NC_039367.1:107848305-107848442 GCF_003573695.1 Papaver somniferum | reverse complement strand
GAACTACGAGATGAGATGATGGCAGAGATCAGGCAATTAAAAAATAAACAAGGTGGGGGAAGGTTAGAGGAGGTCATGAGAGAAGCTAACTCCACGCCCCTAACGCATCGCTTGGCCAACACCCCTATTCCACTGAA
>NC_039367.1:107675848-107848295 GCF_003573695.1 Papaver somniferum | reverse complement strand
GTACTCTGTAGATACTTCCCGTCAAGCTTGAAGGGATCGGCGTTATCATGGTTTGATAATCTGCCACCAAACTCCATCCACTCATATGACCAACTCGCAGAGAAATTCTTAAGAACATACATGTACAACAAGACTGTAAACACCGGGATGGATAAGCTCTTTTCACTAGCAATTGGCTACAAGGAAACCACGAGGGAATACACAAACAGATGGCATAAGATCTGCCAAGCCATAGGGAGCGTGGACCCAGTGGTAAGCATCAACTGCTATAAATGGGGCTTAGACCGAATGAGTCCCCTATTTGTTGAAATT
The DNA here is from genome assembly GCF_003573695.1 of Papaver somniferum. Lineage (NCBI taxonomy): Eukaryota > Viridiplantae > Streptophyta > Magnoliopsida > Ranunculales > Papaveraceae > Papaver > Papaver somniferum. The sequence continues at coordinate 107,847,983 of NC_039367.1, read as the reverse complement.
CACGGGAGCGTGCCCAAGACAGAAGGAGATCTCCGAATAATTATCGAGAAGCACGCTCGACTTGAAGAAATTCAACGGGAAAACCCGAGGGCATATCCGCAGAGGTCTCACCGCACCAATTCAGCGGAACAAACCAATGGGGCCAAAAGGGGTTGCTCATATGAGAGACCTCACGAAGATAGGAAGGAACGGAGGGATGAACGAAGTACAGGCGACCGAAAATTCGAAGATCAAGTTTACATGAAACTCAACGCTAGCTATGCTCGTATCCTACGAGAAATCAAAGGGAGGGAAAACTTAGAGTGGCCATGGTCTAAGGGAAATCAGCCCCTGAGATCCGAGAAGTCTAAAGATTACTGTGAGTATCACTGTTTCAACGGACACCAGACCGAAAAATGCAAGAACCTTAAAATAATGATCCAGAAATTAATTGATGCGGGAAAGCTCAAACATTACATACGAAAGGAGGTTACCGACGACAGATCCAAACGAACCAAACCAGTCCAACTTCCGGAAGAAAACCGAACAGTCAACACCATCTCGTGTTCCGAAGCCACAGGACCCTCACTCACAGCGCAGATTGGAAAAAGGTTACGGAAGCAATTCGAAGACCGCTGCGAGTTATATAAGGTCGATGGGATAGCAGTGGACGAACACGAAGAATGGATGGAATCTCCTGTCATCTTCGATGCCGAGGATATCGAAGAAGATATGGAAGACCATAATGATCCCTTGGTCCTAACATTACCAGTAGCTGGATGTAACCTCAAAAAGATCCTCATAGACGGGGGAAGCTCTGTAAATGTCCTATTCTATGATGCATTCAAACGGATGAAGCTCCAGGATGAACAGTTGATGACCTCTTATCACACCATCTACGGATTCAATGGAGCAGCCACGAAGCCCTTGGGAGACATCGTGTTACAGGTCAACGCAGGGCCCATGAAACTGGATACCCGATTCAGTGTGGTGGACACCCCTTCCCCCTACAACGCCATTATTGGACGACAATGGGTACACAAGCTCAAAGGAGTTGCGGCAACATACCACCAATACCTCAGATTTCCAACACCTGAGGGAATAATGGAGATCAAGGGAGATCGAATCGCTACGCGAGAATGCCAGGCCACTCAGGATCATATCAACAATGAGCAACAAGAGCAACGAAAAATCCGAAGAGTAAGAAATCAAGAAACCGCGAAAGAAAAAGCCGTAGACCTATTCCTTAAGGAAACTACAGGAAAAGGCTTGACGAAAGATCGTAATGACCAAGGCTCGGAAACAAGTACCTCAACAACCAGCGAAGAGCAGAAACACGCTAAATAGCAATTAAAGAGCGCCCCAGTTCTCGGAAACCCGAAGCCTGTGTTCACGCCAGTAGAACCCATAAAGGAAATCAACATAGGAACGGAAGAAGACCCGAAGATGGTCAAAATTGGGACCATCATGAACGAAGGAAGAGAACATTCCTTAACCAAATTACTTAAGGAATATGCGGATGTGTTCGCCTGGAAGTTAGGAGATATGCCGGGGATTGACCCAAAAGTAATCCAACATGAACTACGCATCAAACCGGGCACTCCCCCGTTCAGGCAGAAAATACGAAAAGTGGCTCCAGAATATCATAAGGCGGTAGAAACAGAACTTCGGAAGCTACTAGATGCAGGATTTATCAAGGAAGTCAAATACCCTACCTGGATCTCCAACATGGTCATTGTTCCTAAGAAAAATGGAGGGGTTAGAATATGCATCGACTTTACTAATCTCAACAAGGCATGTCCAAAGGACAGGTATCCCCTGCCGAGCATAGATCAACTGGTTGAAGCAGTTGAAGGGTACGAAGAGCTGTCATTCATGGATGGATATTCTGGTTACAACCAAGTAGCCCTGGCAGAAGAAGATCAGCCACACACAGCGTTCTATACACCACATGGCCTTTATTGCTATACCAGAATGCCTTTCGGGCTCCGAAACGCAGGGGCAACATACCAAAGGATGGTCGATGCTATCTTCAAGCCATGGATTGGAGGAACCCTAGAAGTCTACGTGGACGACATGCTCGTCAAAAGCAAGCTGCGTAAAAATCACCACCAGGACCTGAGGAATATCTTCGAAGCAATGAGACAGCATCACATGAAAGTGAATCCGGAGAAATGTACTTTCGGTGTCACCTCGGGGAAGTTCCTCGGGTATCTAGTGACGAAAAGGGGCATCGAGGTAGACCCTGCTAAGATTCAAGCCATACTAGAGATGCCGTCACCAAAGAATCTGAAGGAAGTGCAGAAGCTCAATGGGTCCATAGCAGCGTTGGGCAGATTTATTGCACGGTCCTCGGACAAATGCAAACATTTCTTCAATATTCTTAAAAAAGGGAGCAGGTTCGAATGGACTGCTGAATGCGAGGAAGCATTCCAAAAAATCAAAGAACATCTAGCTTCAATCCCAATCCTGCAGAAACCAGACCCTGATGAAGTTTTGGCACTGTACATAGCAGCAACAGAGGACGCAGTCAGCGCGGTATTAGTCAAGACCAATACAAAGGTAGAACAGCCTATCTACTACGTCAGCAAGACACTCAATTCCGCGGAAAGAAATTATACTAAGATTGAACAACTCATCCTCGCACTGGTATGGGCTACCCAAAAACTAAGAACCTACTTTCTAACTCACCTCGTCAGGGTACCATGCAAAGCACCATTGGAAGCAGTCCTCAAAAGCACGGGAAAAGTGGGCCGAATAGCCAAATGGAATACCCATCTGGACCAATTCAACATCATTCATGAAATTCAACATTCTCAGAAGTCCCAAGTGCTGGCAGATTTCTTAGCAGACCTCCCCCTAGACAACGACGAAGAGATTAAGGGAATACCAGAAGCCGAGGAAGAAATCAAGGATCCAATGGATATCCTCGAACCTGCGAGTCATAGACAATGGGAAGTCTTTGTCGACGGATCTAAAAATAAGGAAGGAGCAGGAATAGGTATTGTCATTATCACCCCAACTGGAGAAAGGATTATACAGGCACTTAGATTGGAATTCAAAGAGCATACCAATAACATTGTTGAATACGAAGCTGTCGTACATGCCCTACGTATAATAATAGAGATGGGGGTAACCGATGTAAGGCTGACAAGTGATTCGCAGCTTGTCATACGGCAAATTGGGCTCGAGTATAATGTGTACGATGACACTCTGTCAGCTTACATGGCCTTGGTCCAAACATTGGCATCACAAATCCCGAACATTAAGTTCCGGCACTTATGCAGAAGGGACCTCAGGCACGCGGATGCCCTGGCATATATATCATCTATGCTGAGGGATAAAAATGTCGAAGCTATTAAAATAGCAAGGGTATACGAGCCTTCGATTGCATCTCAATTCTCCTTCGCTACCAATCAAGATGTGATGGAAGAAAATATCGAAGACCAGGTAGGAGAAGACATCCATAATGACTTTGATGAAGAAGACATCCTGTCAAGAGCAAATCAAGACGAACACTTCAGCAACGAAGATGACTGGAGGGTGACAATACAAGCCTTTCTCGAAAAAGGAAGCTTACCTGCGGATCGGAAACTAGCTAGGAAGATGCTCTCCAAAGTGGGAAGATATGATCTTCGGGAGGGGGTCCTGTATAGAAAATCCTTCCTTGGACCATTACTACGCTGCTTGTCCCGGAGAGAGGGGCATCAAATTCTAAAGGATATCCACTATGGTGACGCGGGGAATCATAGCGGCATGAGATCACTGGCTGACAAGGCAAAAACGCAAGGATATTACTGGCCGACCATGATACAAGATGTTGCGAGGATGTCCCGACGATGTGAAGAATGTCAGCGCTTCGCGAAAAAAATCCACGCGCCGGCAACAATGTTAAACTCTGTCGATAGCCCGTGGCCATTTGCAAAATGGGGCGTAGACATCGTCGGGCCTTTCATCGAAGGATCAGGGAAGAGACGATTTTTGATAGTAGCCACGGACTACTTCAGTAAATGGGTGGAGGCTAAGGCCTTGGCCAGGATCAGAGACGCGGATGTGTTCACTTTCATATTCCAGAACATCATTTGCAGATTTGGTATACCTGCGGAAATTGTATCTGATAACGGTAAGCAATTACAGGGAAAAAATGTAGACATGCTCTTCGACACCTTCAAAATATGAAAGAACAAGTCCACCCCCTTATACCCTCAAAGCAACGGACAAGCGGAAGCTACCAACAAGACCCTCGCCCTTATACTCAAAAAACAATTAGACGAGCATAAGGGAAGATGGTGCGAACAACTGCACAATGTCTTATGGGCATACAGGACAACACGAAGATCCGCTACCGGGGAATCCCCGTTTCTTCTAACTTATGGAGCTGAAGCAGTCATACCTACGGAAATCCTCATGCCAACCACGAAGACCGAAGCTTGGGAGAAAAACCTCACAACAGATATGATGTTAGAAAGGTTGGACGACTTGGAAGGAAGAAGGGAAGTAGCATTGCAAAAGATGGAAAATTATCAACGAAGACTAGCAAGGGAGTACAACAAAAAGGTAAAGCTACGGAATTTTGTAGAGGGACAGTATGTGTTGAGAACAATCCCACGGTATCAGCAAGAAAAGAAATGGGGAAAGTTAGCACCTACATGGGGAGGACCTTTTATGATCCACGACATTGCGGGTAACGGTTCCTACTACCTTCGTAATCTAAAAGGCGAGGTCCTCCGGCATCCTTGGAATGCTAAATGGCTCAAACCATACTTCCCATAGAAGCAACGCAGATTTGAATCTCCTTGGAGTGTACCAGAAGAAGAAGGGAGCCTGACCACTCCACATGTTTCTATCTCTGGAAGAGGGATTGCAGACCTCAACTTATCAATCAAACAAGCTTTCAAATTATCAAGTCAATTATCTACCTACAATATTGGGGAAAGTAGTTAATCTACAATCTCTCAGGGCTCCCCCATCAGTGTCCATAAGTGTAAGACCAGGGGGAAGGCACCCAGCAGAAAGAGATACCCAACCAATCTTAAGGCAACGGGTCGACGGAATGGGTGCGTAAATATTTTAATCCCATATCCTAGAACGTTTCCCCGGCCCCCACCGTCTGGGAATCCTCTGGCCCAGGATTCGCCAGCGGGGTGACAGGTCTCAAGACGATCACGAAGGTACCTTCCTTCAGGATCGCACTCAAAAACACTTAAAAACTTTTGTTTTGATTTTTCACGAATACTTAAAATAAAAACAAAACGACATTGTAGGTATATCAAGAGAGGATTCATTTCATAAAGGGTGATTACAAGAAGTGAAAAGCCAAAGCCAAGGATACACAATCAAAAAATATTCCTTTTACAGGATCATCAGCAAAAAATATCCTTGTTACATGATTACAAAAAGTATAATGATGCCGCGGATCCTACAAAACGCTGCGATCTCTATCTAAGTGGCGGCCCCATCGGCAGGATTATTCCGAAGACTTGATGGGACGCTCCCACCAGAAGAAGGGCCCGAGGAGCTTGGCAAGGCAGAAGGAACGGGACGACGAGGATAGTTCTTCACGAGACCATGTTCATTCCTTAGGCCAAGTTCTATCCTCTCCAGCATCTTGTTCGTCTCCTCATCCAATTGACAACGAGCCCTGTGTTTAATAACTGTTGTCCGCTGTTGGGCTTGGGATAATAACGAAGATAGCCGATTCACCTCTCCAGAAGCAGCACCAACGGCCTCCTCGCGGGTTGCTGCTAAATTCTTGAAGTGATTGGTCTGTTCTTCCTGCTGCGCTAAGGACGATTGAGCCTTTTCAAGTTTTTCATTTGTGACGCGAAGGCGTCCCTCGAGCTCTGAAAAAGACAACACCACGGAGTTAGCGTAGAAAAAAGACAAGGTCACACTCGATGAAATGGGATTATACCTTCGACACAAGCCGAAGCCTCTTCATACTCATTAACAACCGCATCTCGCGCTTCATCAAGATGATCATATTCCGCGGATAATTTCTTATAGTCTAGTTGAAGGTTGGTGAGAGTAAATTGACAGGCATCTAATTCTACCTGCTTCATCGAGTCCACATGACGAAGGTGGTCGACCTCTTTATTTATCTCTGAGACCCCTTTGCTGAGTCTGTACATGCACACTTCGAGATTCCTCTCAGACTCAGCATGACGAGCTACGTCGGAACGAGACGCGGAAAGAGCATTACTGAGAGCGTAGACTTCAGCACAAGCGTCATCTCTTTCTCTGACAAGACAGAGCATATTATCCTGGACCCCTGAAAGAGGAATGGATCGAGCCGTCTGTAATTCTTCTTCCAACCGCTGAATCCTAGATTCCAACAAGGAAGTGCGCTCACGGGCTTCTCACAGACTATCACGGGTCCACAGCAGTGTGCCATTAAATAAAGCACGATCATGGTTGTACAGATTTTGCATGTCGACCATCTGAACATGCCGCGCGCGCCATACCTCAGCCCGAGCATCCCATTTCTTAGCTTCACTCTTAATTTTCTCAACCAAATCTCTAATACGAGATTTTTGCCGAACTCTTTCGTTTCGAAGCCATATCAGCTCGGGGACGCCACCCACTGGAGATAGGGTGGGGAGACTCAGACAGAACAACTAAGAGATAAAAGAATGACGACATACGGCGAGGGAAAAGAACCAAACCTGTGAAAGCGGAAACTTGGCTACGAGTTTGCTCTAACTCCGCGCGCACTGCAACAAGTTCTGGCCGAAGATCAGCCTCTGCTTCACCCAGCTTTTCTTTTTCCTTAAGGCTTTTCTTCAGCTCTTCAATTTCCACCTCAGCCGCAGATAATTCCTTTTCTCGATGACGAAGCTTAGCCTCGAGCTTCAGAGATTTCGCTTTGAAGAACTGATACAGCACGTGGTTACAATGCTCGCTCCTCATCATCTACACATCAAGATAACAACATTATTTCACCGAAGCGTCTGATCGTCACGTAGAAGTGTGTACGAAAATTTACCTCAAGCACACGCTGCTGCGGAAAGCCATATTGATACCCGTCGGCGATGGCCATCATATCGGCAACGGAAGTAGGAGGCTCCGGCACGAGGGTAGCTTCGGGAACAGTCAACCTTTTTCCCCAGGCTTCAGACACCTGCGCCTTTGAAGACATCTCCATCATGCGACGGGTATACGCGGTGGATTCCTTTTCCCCAGCGACCACAGGAGCGGGATGAGAGACAAACAGAAGATTCTTTTCCTTAAACCAATCCATGATGGCGTCCTCACCCTCAGACGTCGGCGACTGGGGAAGATTATCGGCGGGCGCGTCAACGACAGATTTTCCCTTCTCTGACTCGACCCCCTCAGCATGCTCCTCCGCGCCTACATGCACAGCAGGCTCCTCCGCACCAACATCTTCTACAGTAGCATCCCCATTACCATCACCACCAAGAACATCCCAATCATCATTGGGGGAAAGTAAAGAGAAGTCCTCGGGAAAATCGAGGGCTTCGTCAAAAAACTCCCCCGTGGAATACATCCGATCAAAAGAAAATTCTTGAGAAGTGGGAAGGGTATCCGCGACATCACCAGCAGGGACGGAAACATCCCCAATGACAACGTCATCAGCCATCACAACTTTGTTCCTCCCTTCATCACCAGCGTGACCAGCGAAGACCTCTTCTCCGACATTGATAGGGGAAGTACCAGTACGTTCCTCCCCATCTGTAATCTCGTCCTCAGCAAACTCTTCGTTCACTGGACTAGTAACTTCTTCTTGGGCATCAACCTCGCCCATCACCGTCGTAGAAGACTGCTTTGGCCTAATCTTTTTCTTCTTCAATACCTGAAACCAACACCACAAAAAGAATTATTTTTCCCGTCTGATGGAAGTTCTAAAAAAGAAGCGCAGCTAGAATCTGCATACCTGAGCAGCTGAGATATTCTTCGGTGGGAGTATAGCACCGGAACCATCCTCCTCGTCTCCCTCTATGACGTCCAGGGCATAAGGAAAATTCATGCCCGCAAAGTTCAGACGCCAGGGGAAGAAATCTCCATAGCGAACAGGAGGAGATTCGCGCGGCTTACTATTCTCGGTTGGCCGCCAACCGCGGGGACCGGGAATCCAACCGTAAGCCCACGGACCAACTATCTCGATAACGGTGGCGTGCCACTCGTAATCATGATCGCGCTTGATCCTCTCTCGCGCGGGGAAGAGTTTCCGACGACTGGACGCCTCCGTGCCAGGAACATACTTCAGCTTGGCATCGCTGACCTCATTTAACAGACGAATCTCGCCTCGAGGAGCAGGGAGATTCCGAAGGCTGACACTCCACGGCTTGCGATTCCTACTATTGACGTAATCCCCAAAGGAGTTATTAAAATTCTCAGGCGTATACCATTCCTTCTCCATGGGATTGGGAACGTAACAAGTCATCGACGTTTCCCCCTTACTCCGCAGATAGCATTCCTTCAGGGCGCGGAGATAATTCCCCGATAGTTGGGATACGGAACGGCTATGAGTATTGGTGGAAGAACCCTCACGACTAGCCAGCACGTCGTAGTAGAAGGAATCACCGGATTTGTACAACGGCAGCATCAGACCAGCCTCGAATGCCCCAACCGTCGTTAACAAATGAAACTCATCGAATTCGTACTTGGAGATAAGCTCATACGTAATATCATCCTCAGGGGCATAGAAACGAACCCCGAAGGCTTGAAGCTCATGCTTTTCCTTGAATATTTCAAGATCGATGTGCTTAAAAGTTACTTTTTTCCTGCTAACAGAGACACTGCGTATCAAGGGAGCAGCCTCATCCTCCTCGGCAGGGCCGGATAAACTAACGAACGCTTCCGAAGCTTTTCTCTTCACGGGGGGATTCTTTGAAGATTCAACCCTAGGAGCTACGCTCTTCGTATTCTTCCCTTTAAAAGTTGGAGAAGACCGTAGATGATGCTCGGGCACTAACGAACGTAGAGGAGGAATGTCAAAAGCAACAGCGCGGGGCGAAGCCTGCGTACTCCTAGTATCATCACGAGGACGAGCCACTGAGCGATCAAAGACTCTTCGAGAACCAGACGGAATCATCGGGGGAATATCTTCCCTAAAGGACGAGGCTTTCGCTCCATAAGAAACTCGACTCCGACGAACATCATCTTGAGACTCTCGACGCGGAGGAGATCTCGATAACCCAGAATCCGGAGTCTGATAAGTAGGCCGCGGACGGTCAGACATGGCTGCGGAAAGAATAAAATTAAGAACAAGTTACACACCAAAATCACCAAAATCAAAAAACACATCCATAGTAATACAACCACGATAACGTAGCAACCCTAAAAGTGGTATACATGCTCAATATTTCACCCTCGAAGTAATGGCTTCCTTAATTTAAGATGAAGAACAGGGGCAAACTAGTATACAAGCATCAGAAGAAGTTCTTCATCACAAACAAGGAACAACAGTAGCAGAAAATTCACAAGTCAACACAGCATAAAACGGTGGAAATAAAGAAAAGGAAAACTTACCGGCAAAAACAGCAGTAGAAGAAACAAACAGGAGAAGCGGGCGTGGTTAATGCTAAGGTGGAGAGAATTTAAGATCACAGGGGCAATGAAGACTGACAGAAAATTTAAGATCACAAGTGCAATGAAGACTGACAGAGAATTTAAGGTCACAGGTTCAATGAAGACAGACAGAAAATTTAAAGGAAGAATGAAAACTGAGAGAGTGTTTAGGAAGAATGAAATTAAATTTTCCTTCTATCCTTAAAATACCCGAAAGAAAGAGAATGAAATTAAGGGAGGAATGGGAAAACGTGCCCGTTACATAAGCAGTTAATGCACGAATAAAAGACTTTGCCATCAAATGACCCCAAATGAGGATACAAGACCATTCCTTCTGAACATACACCAAGGAAAGTCATATCCGTCGCTTCAATTTTGTATGGACATCCAGATGGACAACATTTACCACAAGTATATAACTATGACCGTAGGCAGTAGATTAATCTTGCGGATTAACATTTCTTCCACTCGTTTACTGACCCACACAAGTCAATCTAATTGGCAGTGAAATTAATTTAATTTCCTACTTCAATTTCTTTAAGGTCATAGATGGTCAGTCAATGAACTGAAAACCACAAAAACCATTTTAGGTTCAGTTGTACACAAAATGTATAACTAGGTTAGACAAAGTACACACATGTCCGATCAGAAACAACTGCACTTATCAATACTTTCTTACGATTAGCGCAAGACCCATGAACGGTCTAAAATCATCTTAATTATAAACCCCAAACGTATGGAGCCGCACCCGCTCAAAGTTTTGTAATAGAACTTAGAAAGTTTCACTAAGAAAATTCCATGCATGCCTTACCATTCTTCAGTGTATGGCAGTAACACTTAAAAATGTCAATCAAACTAATTACCGATGGCACATCAAAACACCATATGTGTTCATGGAGATTTTCTAAAATGGAAATCTTAAACTCAACACCCAGTTACTAGTGTTTCCTCAAAATCATAAAGATTTGGCCAATATAATTTGTCAAACACGTTTGTGTTCAACCCACTTTGTCTCAAAATCAGCAAACTATAAAGTTTCCAATTAACAAAATTGCAATGGCAATATCTAATTGAATGATAAAATAAAAATGTCAATCTAACCTGTTTGTTGCAGCGAAATACTCCTTTCATTCCTCTTGTAGTTCAGAAGCGTCTTTGTTAGTTGGTCTCGTATCAATACAATCCAATTCCAAACAGTCTTGATTCATAACTTCGAATGAAACCATACTAGATATTATAACAGCCATATGAAAATCTATTCTTAAGATTGTTGGAAATTCTAAGGCTACGGATGCTATAAACACAAGCAATGTTTGATCGAGGCGTGATACAATCACTGTCCTTAAGAATAGATTTCGCCCCTCATGGTACAACACGGTTTAATGGCGTCTATTCTCCAAGATTCAACGATCTCAATCCAGTAAGACTGCACTCTCTTACACTGGATTCTTGTGAACAATAAGATATCACTTTACTGTTGACACAATGTATATGCAGTGTAAGCATAGACACAAGTCAACACAATAGTATTTGCACAAAGATTAGAGGAGAATGAGATTGACAGAAAGATTCCAGACCTCTTTTACAGGTGAGAAACCTCAAGTTCCAGTAGATGCGTCTCTTGGGTCGAAACCCAAGTATACATTTAATCACTTCCATGAGTCTGTTCATTTTAGTGTTAACCAATCAACACTTCTTTTCACCAAATGATGCTATTTGTTCCTAACCATTTTGTGTGATCAATCCTTCAAAACACCTGTTGATATCATAACTACTTTAAGGTATTTATCAGTCATAACCGTCCGCAATGTATTTTGAAATACATCACCATAATACCAACAGAACAGAGTGAACTAATTTGTTCAATTTCAATGATTTTTCCTTCAATTTCAGTGTGTTCCGTCGATTTTTCCCTCCTATCTCCATTCTCGATCTTTCTCCTGTCCATCGAACTCTTCTTCCTTCGAGAATTTATCATCTTCATCAAGTAACAGTACTGATCCCAGGCCAACCAACACAAATTTAAACCTAAATTTCGTTATTGAGACTGAAGGAGATTGGAGATTTCAGCAGATGGGATTTGAATCTGAACTGAGGTGATGGAGAGTTGCAGAAGATTTAAGAAAGGGGGTGTTGTTGGTTGTTACTTTCTTGAAGAGTATTGAGCAGAATAAGGAGAAGCTGGTGATGATTACTGTGTTAATGAGTTTGATTTCAGAGGTTAGGGTTTGGAAAATCTGAGATTGAACTGAAGAGATGGTGATGAATTGGAAGATGGGTTGTGGTTGATTTGATGAGAAAGAAGATGGATGTGCTGTAGCTAGGTTAAAAAGTTCAGAATGGGTTTGATGATAAATGGTGATGGCAGTGATTGAGATGGAAAATCGAAGATATGTGATGTTATTGTTATTTTAAATTCTGAATTGTTTTTCGATCATTTTACTTTCATTCTAATTGAATGCTAATTACTGTTAATTTTTACAGGTTGATAAGCTTAAAAAGAAGTTAAGACATGAAGTGTGCATAGAGCTTTGTAGAGAGATTTCACTCGGCCTTTGGGAGCTTTACCTCGTTTGCCTCCTTATCTCCCTCAAAATGTGAGTTTTGATTCGTGCTTCACAATTCCAGTTTCTTATTTTCGTAATCTCTACAGCTGTTTGGAGAATTTTCGAATTTTGATGAGCAGTACATTTCGAAGGTGTCCAATATACAGTCATCTATTTTCTTTAAAAAAAAATGGGTTGCCAGACTAACTGGATTTGATTACTTCTTTGCTATATTTGGGTACGGGGTGTAATGAATCGAAATTTTTTTTCTTCAGTACATCATATTTGAGATATGGCGGGGTTAAATGTGATCTATTTAAGGCCTATATTGCAGTCCCCTTTATCTATGGCCCTATGCTCTGCCCTTGGATACAACAGCTAAATATTGATTTTGTGTTTCTTTCTTTTCCTTCTCAATGGTTTTTTTGTCAGTCGCCTCTCAGACTTCTTGGCTCCATCAAAGAACGTTTTCACCTCTTAAACACATTACAAAAGAAGACCGAGGCCTGCCGTCTATTGCACTATATTGCCAGTTACACTTGATTTTTCGTGTGCGATTTCCAGTACCCTTCTTTTCTGTAGTTTTTAACAATGAGCAGGCATATATTTTTGCAAAAAAAGAAAAGAAAAAGAGAGTAGGCATACGTTTGTAGCTGAAGTTTACTTTCACTGACCTAACATATATTTGCATAAGAATCTCATTTAGAGCACCTTAGTCTACTATTCTGAGGTTGAAAAATGTTAAACTAACCACTTACTTCGTCTCCCTGCAGGTCAGCAGCCCAACATTCTCGAGCAGCCACCAATGCTTTCCTAAGGGGCGATCATTACTCTACCCAAGAACTCTTGCGGAAGGCACATCCAGAGTGGATGACTGCTGAAAGTCTGAATTTTAAGGCAGCCCAAGAAATTTGAAGTATAAGGAATCACAAAAATGATGCATGGAAGCTAGACCTGCATGGTTTGCATGCATCTGAAGCTGTTCACGACGCCTTGAAAGAACGTCTTTGGAGGATTGAGACTCAATTCCCACTTACTGTGCATCCCAATAAAGTTGTCAAACCAATTGATTCCAGTAGTTACCTTAGCGTGGCCGGACAGACAGAAAAAGAGGAGGGAATGACATTACAGAGACCAGGGGTTTTACAAGTTATAACAGGTATGCAGCTTTATTAGGGGGATATTCGAGTAAAACATCTTACTTTAATTAAGATATTCTTATTTCGTCACATATATGAAATAGAACAGGGATCCCATTTTTCACACTGTTTTGGCGATATTTACCCAGTAGATATTAGAAAAATAATCACACATTTTATGAATGAACATCCAATCGCCACCCACTTGAGTGGAGTGTCACGTTTACGAAGATCTCTCTTTCTACCCTGATGTGAGATTTTCGCCTTGCATTCATTAATTATACTTATGCATCTTGTCTATTTAGTTCTGGATTGTGAATGCGTTTTCTTAATGCAGATGTTGTTTTTTCTTAATTGGTGCTGGTGATCTTTTTCAATTGCAAATGGCTGTTGTATTAGAACCATTATCAACATAATACAATTTTGGTGTTGTCTAATAACGACATAAGGTGGTATTGATTGTTAAATGTCAGGGGAAATTGAGCTCGTTGTAGGTGAACAGGGAAGAACGGATCGATTGCAGGTGGCTGTAGCTGCTGGCTGAGATGCAACGAGTGGATTTGGGTTGAAGCTGTTAATGTTTGCAGCCTTGAATATAGTTAGAATCAACTCCATGAACTAATGATTGCATGCACTAGAGAGTAGTATGCCGGTGGTCACATGGATCGATTTCAGGTGGTGGTCGTTTGGGTCCATCTGTGGCTAGAGATGCTTATGAGATACCAACAAGAAGTGGACATATGTGCTGGCTGGATTTTTAAGAGATTGCAGGCAATGTTGGTTGTTGTTTGAATCGGCCAGTTAACATGAATGCAGGTGTTTCAGTCTGTAGTAACTGGTGGGTGACTTAGACGTGGATGAACATTGGTGATGAAGTTCAGTTCTGCGGCCAGGGATGGATATAAGATGGTATGGTCGGATCTTGGGAGGATTTGCCGGAGTTTGTGCATCCCGTAATGACGAGATTTAGAAGGCTCAAGTCAAAGAAACTTTTTGCAATCAGTGGCCAAGACAGTAAGAGATAAAAAGTGTTATTGGAATTGAATTTGGTTGCAGTTGTGTTGTAGCCTGGATGGAGAACGAATTGGCAGCAAAAATACTTGTGACTTAACAGCCTCCAAGAACCTCATGTAGATGCTATTTCAGATCCCAGACTAAGGCCAAAATGTGTGAACCGATCCATAAGAGCAGCAAAGGCATTTCCACTTGATGGACTCATACAAAGAATGGTGGTTCCAACAAAGTCCTGCCAATCTGGTGGCTTTTGCTGTATAACAACATTTAATCAAAACCCATCCAAATTTAAAAAGAAATTGAACAACGGTACTGGCTACTTCTCCAATAGAAAGAGCAATTACCATTTGTTGATATTAAAACAAAATACAAACAATGATTATCCATGATCGACACTTACATCTGAGACTAAACCCATTGCTTTCATGTTAGTAATGTTAAACTTATCAAGTGTTGTTCTGTTTTTGAAATCAAATAAGAATGGGTTGCACAGACGCGGACAAGACACGACGCGGGCGCGGTCACTACAAGTTCTCAAAAAACTAGGACGCGGACACGTATATACATATTTTATTTATATATTATTTATATATATAATAATGTATTTATACAGCAAAGTCAAGTATTTCGATCCTAAAAATTAGAAGATGATGCTACATGTGTATAAATTTCAAAAGAAAAGAAGATATCGTTTGTTTATACACGCCGAAGGTCAAACAATCGGTCACTATTAAACAAATGACACAATCAAAATGCATTCTTAGAACAACACATGTGCAACTAAGTGTATACGTGATGTCATTTCCAATTACAAAACCCTAATAAAGATCTAAATGTTTGTCTTTCTTCATTTGGTTAATAATAGTAAAAATAAAGGAAGAAGTTTAAATGAAAATGGAAAAAAAAATACGTCGGACACGCGTCATCGGTGCGTCCAAACCAGATGCGCGCAGGATGCACAAATTGGTGCGTCGGAAACGCGTCGTGTCAGTGTCCCACGCGAGTCGGACGCGGCACAGCTCAAGAAATGGAGCGTCCGTGCAACCCAAAGATTTAAGCTTTGGTTGGTTTCTAATTTCTACTACCGGTGGCCGAAACAGGGTACCTACCGTGTGTATTAGTAATGTACGAAACAAAAGATTAGGAATACTATTGTGTGTATTAGTAATTTATGACAAAAAGTTTCTGAACATCTCTTTTATATTTTTTTCCTTTACAATTTTGAATCCGTGCAATGTGGTGTCGTTTCGTCAAATTAAGCGACGTCTACTATCATTTTTTTCATTTGAAAACATAACTGCGAAGCTATGAATGATTATACTCTAGTTAGACGTAGTATTAAGGAATACAATACGAAGTATAACGCTTATCTTTTGAACTTCGTATATAAGACATCAACATAATCGTTTGAATGCTATTGTGATTATGTATGGGTATGTGGTGAAGATTTCATCCTAGGAAACAATGTTTTACATTCGTTTAAAGGAAGTAAATTCATGAACTTGTTTTGTGAATCGAAAGGGAAATCGCTAGGCTTATTGGTATTGTTATTCATTGCATATCTTTTGAACTACCAATATGTGTGATTAGTATAACCGCTCATGACTTGCTTATGTTCTTGATAAAACTATTCACAAGGCCTGACTTTTGCATTGGTATGACTTATATTAGTGAAACCGATCTTAAGTAATCACCTGAGATGGTATGATCGATTTAGTGTTATTGGTATGACCAACTCTAGGCAAAGGGGAACCGATCCTAGTAAGAGGTGCAACCGATCACAAGAGGGGAATCGATCCTTGTAAGGGTGCATCAAGTTTCTAGTTATTGGGAACCGATCCTATGAACATGTGCAACACGCTTTTAGAAATTGGGAACCGATCATATGGACATGTGCAACAAATACAAGTTAGATACCATATATATGTGGGAACTGATCCTAGTACCTAGTCAACCAAGTTTTGGTAACTAGCGTGACTAATTCTAGTACCCACATGGAGGTAGAACCGAAACTTGTTTTGGTAGAACCGTGAAACCGTGTTTGGTGATTTGATAGATAATCAATCACATAGTTCTTGGAAGTCAGACGAACCAATTCTAAACTTGTTTGGAAGTGTGGCAAATCGATTCCAAGATTGTAAGTATCAAAAAGGACTTACAAAGCAAAGATGTCGACATGCTTTGAACATGTGCAGTAACGCTTATCTTTTAATGTTCAAAGATATTCCTTAATAGCTAAAGGAGAATACGGGATCGAAAATAAATTGAGAATCTTTTAATTAAGGTTTTTAATTTTATATTTGGAAAATAAAAATTAGTAATGTGCATTTACTAATTGGAGATTTTCTTAGAGATTTCGGTCAATATTTGGACAAAGCATTTCCAGGAATTATGGAAATCGAATTTGGAATTTATTGCATATCCTGAGAATATTTTCGGTTTTGGAAATTCCTTGGTGTCCAAACATCCTTGGTCTTTAAATATCAAAGTTTGCATTTCGAGCAAACTAATCCTCAAAGCCAGCAAAACTACCTAGTTGTGTTGTTACTGGTGGAGCCGCCTATTCGGAGAGGAAAGTAACCTAATTAGGTGAAATCTCTTACAGCCGCTCGGTTTAAATACTTCTTTGGGATTGAGAAGCTCTATTAGTATCGTTGGTGGGAAACTAGATAATTGCGGTTTATGTTTTGTTTTCGATTGATTTGATTGACTAACGGTTGTTGAACTTTCATTGGACCTAGTTTGTTTATGCTTGAGAATCTTCTCTTCTGATATAAGATTCACTCAAAGTAGATCGAAGTTTCGACGGGGATCTTTAGACTGTTTGTAGATCTAAATAGGTCTTGTGATAATCTATTGTTAACAAACTCCGTTCTATGTGTGATTGATCACAAGAGATTCAATATTGATTGTGTGCAGGTGTTTATTGAAGATCAAAGAAGATTTCTGATTTGGGTTCATAATCTTTGGTGTGCACAATACTTGTTTCGGGTAAAGAGGATCCAACTATAGTCGGTTTATCTTTGTGATAGATTGGATTGATTAGTTGAGTAGATCGGCATCAATATGTTTTTTTGTGATTAAAAGTATTGATTGCAAAATCTTGACAATTAGTTTGGTAGTTGTTATTAGATAGATCTAAGGACCTGACAAAGGAGTTTATTGGGATAAACGGAAGAGCCTTTTGTCGAACTCATATCACTTGGTTGAAAAGAGTTGTTACCGAAAAAATTTGTTGTTCCTTTACTGTTTGGAATACGAACCAAAGGAATTTTTCCAAGTACGTGACTTACTATAAGTCAGAGGCATGGGAATGCATACTGAACTAGGTGAACTATAGGTTTAGTTGCTTGGTCTCAACTATACGAAGTTGGTTTGATTTTCTATATCGGATTAATCCTGAGAGTATTCAATTCTGGACAAGGTCCCGGGGTTTTTCTGCATTTGCGGTTTCCTCGTTAACAAAATCTTGATGTGTCATTGACTTTTATTTTTCGTAATTATAATTGTTGTTATTATAATTAAAAGTAAATTACACAAACGTTAATTCCTATTTACTTGATAGCAATCCTATTATGTTTGGTTAAGTCCGAACCTATTATCAAGTAAACATACTTCGTTGTTGTATTGTCTCTGAAAAAGTGGGGGTATAACAACCACACCCAATATTTCGCTTAACAATCTGTATGGACAAACTCCAATATACTTTCAAGAGAATCAACTAGACTCAATCTTAATAAAGTATATCAAAGAGTTATATCTCTCTTTCTTGATTCAATTCTTTCTCAAGCAAATAGAAGCGAGTCTAATTGAATACAAGAGAAATCACTTGAACGGTACCAAAGACCAATGTTCAAGTATCAATCAATTTCAATCAACAACCAAAGGTCGGATTTCCAATTGATTGATTCAAACGCACAACCATTGATATTTCAATTATATAACAAAATATAATGCGGAATAGAAATAACACAGACATCAGAATTTTCTTAACGAAGAAAAAGCAAAAGCAGAAAAACCCCGGGACCTAGTCCAGATTGAACACACATTGTATTAAGCCGCTACAAACACTAGCCTACTACAAACTAACTTCGGTCTGGACTGTAGTTGAACCCCAATCAATCTCACACTGATCCAAGGTACAGTTATGCTCCTACGTATCTGATCCCAGCAGGATACTACGTACTGATTCCCTTAGCTGATCTCACCCACAACTAAGAGTTGCTACGATCCAAAGTCGAAGACTTTAATAAACAAATATGTATCACACAGAAAAGTCTACATGAATAGATAAATCTGTCTCCCACAAAAATACCTACAAGTTTTTGTTCCGTCTTTTGATAAATCAAGGTGAATAGGAACCAATTGATAAACCGGACTTATATTCCCGAAGAACAACCAGTATTATCAATCACGTCACAATAATCTTAATCGATGCGGCGAAATAAGATATTGTGGAATCACAAACAATGAGACGAAGATGTTTGTGATTACTTTTCTATCTTGCCCATCGGAGATATAAATCTCAAGCCAATCGTTACGATTGTACTCAAAACGATAGAAGATGCAAGATCAGATCACACAACTACGAGAAAGTAGTATCGGTCTGGCTTCACAATCCCAATGAAGTCTTTAAGTCGTTAACCTGGTTTACAAGAAGAAACCTAAGGTTAAAGGAGAATCGACTCTAGCTAATACAACTAGTATCACACAGGAGGTGTGGGGATTAGGTTTCCCAGTTGCTAGAGTTCTCCATTATATAGTCTTTCAAATCAGGGTTTGCAATCAATATTAGCTTGGTATTAAAGCATTCAATATTCACCGTTAGATGAAAACCTGATTAGATTCAAGCTAATATCTTTCAACCGTTGGATCGAAAACTTAGCTTGTTACACACAAATGAAATGCACGATTTTATGTTTGTGTAACCGTACCCAAACATGTACATTTGTTGGTTCAACAATAGTTAACCAAATGGTTAGCCATATGAGCACTTTCATATCAACCATATTCTTCTTCACCATAACTAGTTCAAATGACTTAAATGAACTAGTTAGAGAGTTTTTCAATTGCAATGAAATCTTATGTAACTACACAAGACACAATTGAAGCAAAAACGATTTGATTCGCTCGAATAGGTTCATGAACTTTATAGCCACGGTTTGCATTTGACAAAGGTACGAAAACGGGATCCTAATGAAATTTCCAAAAGAGACATTTCATGACCAAAAGAAAGCATATATCAACTTGTTTAGATGCAATCATAAAGTCGAAACTAAATGCATTCATCAAGGAGTTTATAAAGATACAAGATAACCCCTATAATATTCCACAGCCGCACTCCCCACAAAGATTTGGCAATTAAGCACAAGTTCAATTAATAAATCTCCCCCATAATATGTCATTCCCGAAAGAACAACAAGAGCGACCTTAATTTCAAAAGAAAAGAAGGATTTCTTTGGACATAACAAATCACATAGAAGTATGAATTTGAATCCAAAATACTCAATTAAATTAACCAGAACCCATGATTAATTTAATCGGAAATGCTCAACATAAGTGAACTTATGGAGACTCAAAAATACTCAATTAGATTAATCACAAGAGAACCCATAATTAATCTAATCGGAATACACAACCAAATTAACCACAAAAAGTAATCAATTTAATTGGTCATGCTCGACATAAGAAAACTTACGGAGCAACAACTAAATAATCAAACGAGGATGATTAATTTAGTTGAACATGCTCGACATAAAATACCTCACGGAGCAACAACTAAGAATAACTGATTCGATTGTGCTCAACATAAGACACTTTATGGAACAACACAGTATATGCACAAAAATTGTAGACCGGAGGTCGACCGTATACCGTGGAATAATCAAGGATTCATTCTATTTTCCATCACCATTTACACAATAGACATAATCCTTGTGAACAACCAAACGTTGGATTTCCAATTGATTGATTCAAACGCACAACCTGTGATATTTCAATTATATAACAAAATATAATGCGGAATAGAAATAACACAGACACCAGAATTTTCTTAACGAGGAAACCGCAAAAGCAGAAAAACCCCGGTACCTAGTCCAGATTGAACACACACTGTATAAAGCCGCTACAGACACTAGCCTACGACAAACTAACTTCGTTCTGGATGTAGTTGAACCCCAATCAATCTCACACTGATCCAAGGTACAGTTATGCTCATACGTCTCTGATCCCAGCAGGATACTACACACTTGATTCCCTTAGCTGATCTCACCCACAACTAAGAGTTGCTACGACCCAAAGTCGAAGACTTTAATAAACAAATTTGTATCACACATAAAAATCTACAGGAATAGATAAATTTGTCTCCCACAGAAATACCTACAAGTTTTTGTTCCATCTTTTAATAAATCAAGGTGAACAAGAACCAATTGATAAACCAGACTTATATTCCCGAAGAACATCCTAGTATGATCAATCACCTCACAATAATCTTAATCGACGCGGCGAAAGATGATATTGTGGAATCACAAACGATGAGATGAAGATGTTTGTGATTATATAAATCTCAAGCCAGTCATTACGATTGTACTCAAAACGATAGAAGATGCAAGATCAGATCACACAACTACGAGAAAGTAGTATCGGTCTGGCTTCACAATCCCAATGAAGTCTTTAAGTCGTTAGCCTGGTTTACAAGAAGAAACCTAAGGTTAAAGGAGAATCGACTCTGACTAATACAACTAGTATCACACAGGAGGTGTAGGGATTAGGTTTCCCAGTTGCTAAAGTTCTCCCTTATATAATCTTTCAAATCAGGGTTTGCAATCAATGTTAGCTTGGTATCAAAGCATTCAATACTCACCGTTAGATGAAAACCTGATAAGATTCAAGCTAATATCTTTCAACCGTTGGATCGAAAACTTAGCTTGTTACACACAAATGAAATGCACGATTTTAGGTTTGTGTAACCGTACCCAAACATGTACATTTGTTGGTTCAATAATAGTTAACCAAATGGTTAGCCATATGAGCACTTTCATATCAACCATATTCTTCTTCACCATAACTAGTTCAAATGACTTAAATGAACTAGTTAGAGATTTTTTCAATTGCAAGGAAATCTTATGTAACTACACAAGACACAATTGAAACAAAAACGATTTGATTCGCTCGAATCGGTTCATGAACTTTATAGCCACGGTTTGCATTTAGCATTCCTTAGTTAATATAAATAAGTTCATAAACAATCGTCTTTAGATATAACCAGCTTAAGTTCGCAGACTTAGTTCGCGGACTTAAGTTCCCGGAAGGAGTTCTCAAACTCCAGCAGATATTCTCGGGTCGAGAACTTCCGCCAGTTCGCGGACTGGGTTTGCGGACTGAGTTCACGGCTCTTGTTCCGGTTCTTTTGATCAACAAAGTTCGCAAACTTCGGTTCAAGTAAAAAGGACTTATACATATATGTGTTTCCACACAATGCTTATATCCAACATTGGTTATATAATCTAAACTCTCATTTCAATCGTTGAAACATTTTTAGAGGACGTTATATAGTTGTTATTCACAAATCATTTTTCGTCAAAGCAATTTTCAAAGTGATTGAAACATATCATGACTTTCGTCATTAGGTAAACATGAACTTGGCCAAAGAGAAAGCTTACCAGCACATATTTCGAGAAATAGATAGGCGAGATAAACTCGGCTCGAAATAACAAATGTGTATAATCAAAGTCTATATAGCAAAACGACTTTTGTCTCAAGATAGGAGATAGAGTAGATAGAGTTTTGAGTGATAGATAAGTTCAAGGCTCCATATGTACCTTTTAGTCGATGAAGTTCCACCAGTTCCTTGAATAGTCCTTCGTCTTGTATGATGATTTCCATGGAGCTCTTGAGCTCAACTACACTTTCTATCCTAGTCCGAGACTTAGCTATAGTAGACTAGAAATCATGACTTATAGTTTTGATCACTAACATTGACAAACATGCTTGAGATAGCAATGCATGCGATTTCGACTGAGCAATGCTCTAACAATCCCCTCCTTTGTCAATTTTAGTGACAAAACTATCAATACATATGGAATACAAAAAATAAATGAATTAACTATTGTAGCTCCTATTCTACATGCCTAATCTTCAACATTACTCGAAATCTTCGTCACTTCCAAGTACTCCAATGATTCCAAAGGTTGTAAGTTCAGCATCATCGTTGTTGAAAATCCGTAGCTATAACAACGAGAAAACAAGAGTTCTCAATCATTGTTATACAGTGTCATAGTATCATTATATAGTATCAAAGTTCAATTGTATCACAACTTCGACAACAGTACTATGGTGATATGTATCACTCCCGCTTAGTCAATACTCCATCTCACATGAAAACCACTCCCCCTTACATAATGATCCAAAAACCATATATATTTGTAGTGTGAACTACATATTAATTTTCTCCCTTTTTGTCAATAAAATTGACAAAGGTACGAAAACGGGATCCTAATGAAATTTCCAAAAGAGATATTTCATGAACAAAAGAAAACATATATCAACTTGTTTAGATGCAATCATAAAGCCGAAGCTAAATGCATTCATCAATTAGTTTATGAAGATACAAGATAACCCCTATAATATTCCACAGCCGCACTCCCCACAAAGATTTGGCAATTAATCACAAGTTCAATTAAGAAATCTCCCCCATAATATGTCATTCCCGAAAGAACAACAAGAGCGACCTTAATTTCAAAAGAAAAGAAGGATTTCTTTGGACATAACAAATCACATACAAGTATGAATTTGAATCCAAAATACTCAATTAAATTAACCACAAGAGAAGCCATGATTAATTTAATAGGAAATGCTCAATATAAGTGAACTTATGGAGACTCAAAAATACTCAATTAGATTAATCACAAGAGAACCCATAATTAATCTAATCGGAATACACAACCAAATTAACCACAAAAAGTAATCAATTTAATTGGTCATGCTCGACATAAGAAAACTTACGGAGAAACAACTAAATAACCAAACGAGGATGATTAATTTAGTTGATCATGCTCGACATAAAATACCTCACGGAGCAACAACTAAGCTAAGAATAACTCAGTCGATTGTGCTCAACATAAGACACCTTATGGAACAACACAATATATGCACAAAAAATTGTAGACCGGAGGTCGACCAAATACTATGGAATAAGCAAGGATTCGTTCTATTTTCCATCACCATTTACACAATGACATACAATAGACATAATCCTTGTGAACAAAAGATTTTAACCTATCTTCCATCAAAAATTGACATAATAGGCTTAACTTTTTTATTGTCAAAAGTTCATTCCTTCTTTTATCAACACATGCATATCGACATACAAATGACTTAACTTTTGACAAGGTATGGGACAATCACAGTTCACGGACGCAAACACACATATCCCATAACAAATTGCAATATATAAAACCATAAAGATTAATACTGCAAAAAATCATCTTCCAAAGAATTTTAGAATTTAAACCAATAAATCTAAAAACATGAAGATGAAAACGTTGGACATAGATATGTGTAATCTCAATAATGGCTATTCCAAACACTGGTTATTCTTCTTAAACAAAACAAGAAATAGAAGATTTACTAGACATTAAACTAAACTCGGTCAACAACTAGGGATTGAACATGGACGAGCTCATCAGTTGCCTTCTTCAGTTCGTTTTTCAGAAAATCAAGATTCCTTGTTGCAATTTCGAGTTGTTCACGTACGACTTTAAAATCTTGAAGAAGATTTCCTAGGCAGCAAGACAAACTCGTAATGCACATATAAGCTGATTTGTCCTTAGAGGGTAGAATCAATCTTTTTGCCCGGATTTACACCAAGAATAGCTACCAAAGGCGTATAAAAATATTTTCTTAACAAATAAGAACATACAAAGTCATTAACGACCATGCACAATAGTTCACATAAGATGATTATGAACATTCAAGAACCCGATAACATTGTATACTACTGCCCATTATTGAACTTCCTTCTTTGTGATTCACGAACAATATTCTTGTAAAAGCTACAAATGAGATTATAAGAGTATTACTCCAAGAATCCAAGTGCCCAAGTCCAAGAGAAGTGGAACAAGTGCGACGAAATGGAGAAAAACACTCAAAAACAAGATACGGGACAAAAACCAACCTCAACTCCTCCAAATTTAGGATTTCTCAACACCATTTTGAATATAATTCAAAGAGGAAGAGGATGAAAATAGAATGAGGCCATTCCGAGTTCGGACGAAGAAGTTACGGTCAAAACAAATTTACCAAATATCGACGCCAAGTATGCATACGGCTTTGAAAACGAATTTTCGTATCCTGGAGCAGTATGCAAACGGGTATGTGTACTTAAACCCCTGGATTTTGATTTTAAATGATGTTATGCGTACCTGGTATGTCTACCATGTAGTCCAAACATCCCGAACGATTATTTTCAAACCGGAACATTTAAGAACGTTAAACACAAGGTACATAGATCATCATAAAACTTTCTCAAGCTTAGAGACATACCTTTTTAGAAGAATCCGATCGAATTCTATAATGTTATCAAACATTCAAAATCATACCCAATATAATATGTGTGCCCCAGTTCTTATGCTTCCCTCACCGTATACATAACATGGCATTTCTTGGTGAGGATGCATTTCCAACACAATCAAGTTGTGTTGAGGTGAGCAATGTCTTGCTCACCATGGAACCAAGACAGAGTTTTTTCGAGCAACTCTTACATCTTGTAGTGTTGAGAAACACTGAAGGAATTGTTTTTATAAGTCTATCAAAGAACTTTAAGAGAACCCAAAAAGATTTGTGTTTCTGATTTCTTGTGTTCCAACTTATAAAAAACAGTTTCTGCAGTTAGTTTTTAGTACTGCGAAGGGAAACTCTTTTGATAAAAAGAGACGTCCTAGCTTCTTCATAAAAGAAGACAATACTACTATCTTGATGGGAAGTATCAGGAATTGAGCAATGAATCGATTCATGCTTTGAGGTGATGCAGTCTAAAGACTGAGATTTAAACTCCTCTTGTAATTCGTTCAGTATGTTACAACCAATTGGATTACACAGAGGAGAAGCATGGTTTTGACTGATAATTAAATCAATATCAACCTCAACATGAACATGAACATTAGTCATCATAACGAGATTCAGCCTATCAAGAGATTCTTCTTCTTTCTGGAGGTATACCTCAACATCAAGAGATAAGCTTTCTAGTTTCTTTTCAAGCTCTGGGAACACTTCAAGGGATTTTAAACCTGGAGGAGGTTTAGACAGAATTTCTTCTACAGATTTTATTAAATCAGTCATGGAAGAGAATTCTGAAATCCCTGGATCTCGTGGTGCATTTATTAAGATAGCACTACTGTCCATAGAGTCAGATCGCTACAACACATACTTATGATGTCTTTACACGTGTTAACCTGCTCTGATACCAATTGAAAAAGTGGGGGTACAACAACCACACCCAATATTTCTCTTAACAATATGTATGGACAAACTCCAATATACTTTCAAGAGAATCAACTAGACTCAATCTTAATAAAGTATATCAAAGAGTTATATATCTCTTTCTTGATTCAATTCTTTCTCAAGCAAATAGAAGCGAGTCTAATTGAATACAAGAGAAATCACTTGAACGGTACCAAAGACCAATGTTCAAGTATCAATCAATTTCAATCAACAACCAAAGGTCGGATTTCCAATTGATTGATTCAAACGCATAACCATTGATATTTCAATTATATAACAAAATATAATGCGGAATAGAAATATCACAGACATCAGAATTTTCTTAACGAGGAAACCGCAAAAGCAGAAAAACCCCGGGACCTAGTCCAGATTGAACACACACTGTATTAAGCCGCTACAAACACTAGCCTACTACAAACTAACTTCGGTCTGGACTGTAGTTGAACCCCAATCAATCTCACACTGATCCAAGGTACAGTTATGCTCCTACGTCTCTGATCCCAGCAGGATACTACGTACTTGATTCCCTTAGCTGATCTCACCCACAACTAAGAGTTGCTACGATCCAAAGTCGAAGACTTTAATAAACAAATATGTATCACACAGAAAAGTCTACATGAATAGATAAATCTGTCTCCCACAAAAATACCTACAAGTTTTTGTTCCGTCTTTTGATAAATCAAGGTGAACAGGAACCAATTGATAAACCGGACTTATATTCCCGAAGAACAACCAGTATTATCAATCACGTCACAATAATCTTAATCGATGCGGCGAGAGAAGATATTGTGGAATCACAAATAATGAGAAGAAGATGTTTGTGATTACTTTTCTATCTTGCCCATCGGAGATATAAATCTCAAGCCAATCGTTACGATTGTACTCAAAACGATAGAAGATGCAAGATCAGATCACACAACTACGAGAAAGTAGTATCGGTCTGGCTTCACAATCCCAATGAAGTCTTTAAGTCGTTAACCTGGTTTACAAGAAGAAACCTAAGGTTAAAGGATAATCGACTCTAGGTAATACAACTAGTATCACACAGGAGGTGTGGGGATTAGGTTTCCCAGTTGCTAGAGTTCTCCATTATATAGTCTTTCAAATCAGGGTTTGCAATCAATATTAGCTTGGTATTAAAGCATTCAATATTCACCGTTAGATGAAAACCTGATTAGATTCAAGCTAATATCTTTCAACCGTTGGATCGAAAACTTAGCTTGTTACACAAAATGAAATGCACGATTTTATGTTTGTATAACCGTACCCAAACATGTACATTTGTTGGTTCAACAATAGTTAACCAAACGGTTAGCCATATGAGCACTTTCATATCGACCATATTCTTCTTCACCATAACTAGTTCAAATGACTCAAATGAACTAGTTAGAGAGTTGTTCAATTGAAAGGAAATCTTATGTAACTACACAAGACACAATCGAAGCAAAAACGATTTGATTCACTCGAATCGGTTCATGAACTTTATAGCCACGGTTTGCATTTAGCATTCCTTAGTTAATATAAATAAGTTCATGAAAAATCGTCTGTAGATATAACCAGCTTAAGTTCGCAGACTTAGTTCGCGGACTTAAGTTCCCGGAAGGAGTTCTCAAACTCCAGCAGATATTCTCGGGTCGATAACTTCCGCCAGTTTGCGAACTGGGTTCGCGGACTGAGTTCACGGCTCTTGTTCCGATTCTCTTGATCAACAAAGTTCGCAAACTTCGGTTCAAGGAAAAAGGACTTATACATATATGTGTTGTCACACAATGCTTATATCCAACATTGGTTATTTAATCTAAACTCTCATTTCAATCAATGAAACATTCTTAGAGGAAGTTATATAGTTGTTATTCACAAACCATTTTTCGTCAAAGCAATTTTCAAAGTGATTGAAACATATCATGAATTTGGTCACTAGGTAAAGATGAACTTGGCCAAAGCGAAAGCTTACCAACACATATTTCGAGAAATAGATAGGAGAGATAAACTCGGCTCGAAATAGCAAATGTGTATAATCAAAGTCTATATAGCAAAACGACTTTTGGCTCAATATAGGAGATAGAGTAGATAGACTTTTGAGTGATAGATAAGTTCAAATATCCACATGTACCTTTTAGTCGATGAAGTTGCACCAGTTCCTTGAGTAGTCCTTCGTCTTGTATGATGATTTTCATGGAGTTCGTGAGCTCAACTACACTTTCTATCCTATTCCGAGGCTTAGCTATAATAGACTAGAAATCAAGACTTATAGTTTTGATCACTAACATTGACAAACATGCTTGATATTGCAACGCATGCGAGTTCCACCGAGCAATGCTCTAACAATCTCCTCCTTTGTCAATTTTAGTGACAGAACTATCAATACATATGGAATACAAAAAATAAATGAATTAACTTTTGTAGCTCCTATTCCACATGCCTAATCTTCAACATTACTCGAAATCTTTGTCACTTCCAAGTACTCCAATTATTCCAAAGGTTGTAAGTTCAGCATCATCGTTGTTGAAAATCCGCAGCTTTAACAACGAAAAAACAAGAGTTCTCAATCATTGTTATACAGTGTCATAGTATCATTATATAGTATCAAATTTCAATTTATCACAACTTCGACAACAATACTATGGTGATATGTATCACTCCCCCTTAGTCAATACTCCATCTCACATGGAAACCACTCCCCCTTACATAATGATCCGAAAACCATATATATTTGTAGTGTGAACTACATATTAATTCTCCCCCTTTTTGTCAATAAAATTGACAAAGGTACGAAAACGGGATCCTAATGAAATTTCCAAAAGAGACATTTCATGACCAAAAGAAAGCATATATCAACTTGTTTAGATGCAATCATAAAGTCGAAACTAAATGCATTCATCAAGGAGTTTATAAAGATACAAGATAACCCCTATAATATTCCACAGCCGCACTCCCCACAAAGATTTGGCAATTAAGCACAAGTTCAATTAAGAAATCTCCCCCATAATATGTCATTCCCGAAAGAACAACAAGAGCGACCTTAATTTCAAAAGAAAAGAAGGATTTCTTTGGACATAACAAATCACATAGAAGTATGAATTTGAATCCAAAATACTCAATTAAATTAACCACAAGAGAACCCATGATTAATTTAATCGGAAATGCTCAACATAAGTGAACTTATGGAGACTCAAAAATACTCAATTAGATTAATCACAAGAGAACCCATAATTAATCTAATCGGAATACACATCCAAATTAACCACAAAAAGTAATCAATTTAATTGGTCATGCTCGACATAAGAAAACTTACCGAGCAACAACTAAATAATCAAACGAGGATGATTAATTTAGTTGAACATGCTCGACATAAAATACCTCACGTAGCAACAACTAAGAATAACTGATTCGATTGTGCTTAACATAAGACACTTTATGGAACAACACAGTATATGCACAAAATTGTAGACCGGAGGTCGACCATATACCTTGGAATAATCAAGGATTCATTCTATTTTCCATCACCATTTACACAATAGACATAATCCTTGTGAACAAAAGATTTTAACCTATCTTCCATCAAAAATTGACATAATAGGCTTAACTTTTGTATTGTCAAAAGTTCATTCCTTCTTTTATCAACACATGCATATCGACATATAAAGGACTTAACATTTGACAAGGTATGGGACAATCATAGTTCACGGACGCAGACACACATATCCCATAACAAATTGGAATATATAAAACCATAAAGATTAATACTGCAAAAAATCATCTTCCAAACAATTTTAGAATTTAAACCAATAAATCTAAAAACATGAAGATGAAAACGTTGGACATAGCTATGTGTAATCACAATAATGGCTATTCCAAACACTAGTTATTCTTCTTAAACAAAACAAGAAATAGAAGATTTACTAGACATTAAACTAAACTTGGTCAGCAACTAGGGATTGAACATGTACGAGCTCATCAGTTCCCTTTTTCAGTTCGTTTTTCAGAAAATCAAGATTCCTTGTTGCAATTTCGAGTTGCTCACGTACGACTTTAAAATCTTGAAGAAGATTTCCTAGGCATCAAGACAAACTCGTAATGCACATATAAGCTGATTTGTCCTTAAAGGGTAGAATCAATATTTTTCGCCCGGATTTACACTAAGAATAACTACCAAAGGTGTATAAAAAGATTTTCTTAACAAAGAAGAACATACAAAGTCATTAACGACCATGCACAATAGTTAACATAAGATGATTGTGAACATTCAAGAAACCAATAACATTATGTACTACTGCCCATTCTTGAACTTCCTTCTTTATGATTCACCAACAACATTCTTGTAAAAGCTACAGATGAGCTTAGAAGAGTATTACTCCAAGAATCCAAGTGCCCAAGTTCAAGAGAAGTGGAACAAGTGCGACGAAATGGAGAAAAACACTCAAAAACAAGATACGGGAAAAAAAAAACCAACCTCAAATCCTCCAAATTTAGGATTTCTCAACACCATTTTGAAGAGAATTTAAAGAGGAAGAGGATGCGAAAACAATGAGGTCATTCCGGGTTTGGACGAAGAAGTTACGACCAAATTGTTTTTACCGAATATCGACGTCAAGTATGCATACGGGTTTGCAAACGAATTTTCGTATCCTAGAGCAGTATGCAAACGGGTATGCGTACTTAAACCCCTGGATTTTGATTTTTAATGATGTTATGCATACCTGGTATGTGTACCATGCAATCCAAACATCCCGAACTATTATTTTCAAACCGGAACATTTAAGAACCTTAAATACAAATCAAGTTAGATAGACATGAACGATACACAAGGTACATAGATCATCATAAAACTTGCTCAAGCTTAGAGGCATACCTTTTTAGAAGAATCCGATCGAATTCTACGATGTTATCAAACATTCAAAATCATACCCAACATAATACGTGTGCCCCAGTTTTTATGCTTCCCTCACCGTGTACATAACATGGCATTTTTTGGTGAGGATGCACTTCCAACACAATCAAGTTGTGTTGAGGTGAACAATGTCTTGTTCACCATGGAACCAAGAGAGAGTTTCTTTCCAGCAACTCTTACATCTTGTAGTGTTGAGAAACACCCAAGGAATTATTTTTGTAAGTCTATCAAAGAACTTCAAGAGAACCCAAAAATATTTGTGTTTCTGATTTCTTATTTTCCAACTTATAAAAAACAGTTTCTGTAGATAGTTTTTAGTACTGCGAAGGGAAACTCTTTTGATAAAAAGAGACGTCCTAGCTTCTTCATAAAAGAAGACAATACTACTATCTTGATGGTAAGTATCAGGAATTGAGCAATGAATTGATTCATGCTTTGAGGTGATGCAGTCTAAAGACCGAGATTTAAACTCCTCTTGTAATTCGTTTAGTATGTTACAACCAATTGATTACACAGAGGAGGATCATGGCTCTGACTGATTATTAAATCAATATCAACCTCAACATGAACATTATTCATCATAACTAGATTCAGCCTATCAAGAGATTCTTGTTCTTTCTGGAGGTATACCTCAACATGAAGAGATAAGCTTTCTAGTTTCTTTTCAAGCCCTGAGAACACTTCAAGGGATTTTAAACCTGGAGGAGGTTTAGATAGAATTTCTTCTACAGATTTTATTAAATCAGTCATGGAAGAGAATTCTGAAATCCCTGGATCTGATGGTGCATTTATTGAGATAACACTACTGTCCATAGAGTCAGATCGCTACAAACACAGACTTATGAGGTCTTTAAACGTGTTAACCTGCTCTGATACCAATTGAAAAAGTGGGGTACAACAACCACACCCAATATTTCGCTTAGCAATCTGTATGGACAAACTCCAATATACTTTCAAGAGAATCAACTAGACTCAATCTTAATAAAATATATCAAAGAGTTATGTCTATCTTTCTTGATTCAATTCTTTCTCAAGCAAATAGAAATCTGCGAGTCTAATTGAATACAAGAGAAATCACTTGAACGGTACCAAAGACCAATGTTCAAGTATCAATCAATTTCAATCAACAACCAAAGGTCGGATTTCCAATTGATTGATTCAAATGCACAACCTGTGATATTTCAATTATATAACAAAATATAATGCGGAATAGAAATAACACAGACACCAGAATTTTGTTAACGAGGAAACCGCAAAAGCAGAAAAACCCCGAGACCTAGTCCAGATTGAACATACACTGTATTAAGCCGCTACAGACACTAGCCTACTACAAACTAACTTAGGTCTGGACTGTAGTTGAACCCCGATCAATCTCACACTGATCCAAGGTACAGTTATGCTCCTACGTCTCTGATCCCAGCAGGATACTACGCACTTGATTCCCTTAGCTGATCTCACCCACAACTAAGAGTTGCTATGACCCAAAGTCGAAGACTTTAATAAACAAATTTGTATCACACAGAAAAATCTACATGAATAGATAAATCTGTCTCCCACAGAAATACCTACAAGTTTTTGTTCCGTCTTTTGATAAATCAAGGTGAACAAGAACCAATTGATAAACCAGACTTATATTCCCGAAGAACATCCTAGTATTATCAACCAACTCACAATAATCTTAATCGACGTGGCGAAAGAAGATATTTTGGAATCACAAACGATGAGACGAAGATGTTTGTGATTACTTTTCTATCTTGCCTATCGGAGATATAAATCTCAAGCCAATCGTTACGATTGTACTCAAAACGATAGAAGATGCAATATCAGATCACACAACTATGAGAAAGTAGTATCGGTCTGGCTTCACAATCCCAATGAAGTCTTTAAGTCGTTAACCTGGTTTACAAGAAGAAACCTAAGGTTAAAGGAGAATCAACTCTAGCTAATACAACTAGTATAACACAGGAGGTGTGGGGATTAGGTTTCCCAGTTGCTAGAGTTCTCCCTTATATAGTCTTTCAAATCAGGGTTTGCAATCAATATTAGCTTGGTAACAAAGCATTCAATATTCACCGTTAGATGAAAACTTGATTAGATTCAAGCTAATATCTTTCAACCGTTGGATCGAAAACTTAGCTTGTTACACACAAATGAAATGCACGATTTTAGGTTTGTGTCACCGTAGCCAAACACGTACATTTGTTGGTTCAACTATAGTTAACCAAATGGTTAGCTATATGAGCACTTTCATATCAACCATATTCTTCTTCACCATAACTAGTTCAAATGACTCAAATGAACTAGTTAGAGAGCTGTTCAATTGCAAGGAAATCTTATGTAACTACACAAGACACAATCGAAGCAAAAACGATTTGATTCACTCGAATCGGTTCATGAACTTTATAGCCGCGGTTTGCGTTTAGCATTCCTTAGATAATATAAATAAGTTCACAAACAATCGTCTTTAGATATAACCAGCTTAAGTTCGCAGACTTAGTTCGCGGACTTAAGTTCCCGAAAGGAGTTCTCAAACTCCAGTAGATATTCTCGGGTCGAGAACTTCCTCCAGTTCGCGGACTGGGTTCGCGGACTGAGTTCACGTCTCTTGTTCCGGTTCTCTTGATCAACAAAGTTCGCAAGCTTCGGTTCAAGGAAAAAGTACTTATACATATATTTGTTGCCACATAATTCTTATATCCAACATTGGTTATATAATCTAAACTCTCATTTCAATCATTGAAACATTCTTAGAGGACGTTATATAGTTGTTATTCACAAACCATTTTTCGTCAAAGTAATTTTTAAAGTGATTGAAACATATCATGACTTTCGTCAATAGATAAAGATGAACTTGGCCAAAGCGAAAGCTTACCAACACATATTTCGAGAAATAGATAGGCGAGATAAACTCGGCTCGAAATAGAAAATGTGTATAATCAAAGTCTATATAGCAAAATGACAAACACATTTTTGTGTCTAATTTGATCTCAATACTATATATTGTTGGCACTAGATTTTGTTCTAATTTTGGTATTTTATGTCTTTGTGGTGTTTTTGGGCAATAAACTTTTTTTGGGAAAAATCGGCTCGAAAAGTTGTTAAAGGCTCCCGGAGGCCAAGTGTTATTCGGACTTTCACTGTTGGTTAAGAGCACTCAATTACTAAGGGGCACCTTATTCACTATTTGCACCCCACAAGGCAAGCGCTAAAAGGATACCCGTACTGGATTAGGGGGAGGACATATTCTTCTCAACTTCAAATTCAGAAAATGGCGGGAAGAAGCTTCACATGCTACAACAGAAGTAGGGTTC
Organism: Papaver somniferum; assembly: GCF_003573695.1. Taxonomy (NCBI): domain Eukaryota; kingdom Viridiplantae; phylum Streptophyta; class Magnoliopsida; order Ranunculales; family Papaveraceae; genus Papaver; species Papaver somniferum. The sequence goes on along the minus strand of NC_039367.1, from coordinate 107,814,073 downwards.
GCTTTCTAGACTGGAATTAAGAAGACTCAATGGTTAAAAATATTTGTGATGACTTGATTGGGCGTAACAGGCTTGGTTCGGGTCTTTGGTTTGGTGCAAATGACTAAATAATCGTAGAGAAGAAAACACGGCAGGGTAGTTTTCTCGGGTGTTCTGGTAAGGATTGGAAGGAGATTTAACCGGAGTTTGACACGGGATTGGAACCATATTATCTTGTTGAGTATAAACATGTATGGTAGGTCAACTGGATTCGAGAAATTAGGGATGCTGCGTGGACTTTCATTGAAACTGGGACATAAGAATATCAGGTTTGGCTTTGTGCTCCCTCGTGTCTTCTGTGCGTTAGTCTTTTACCGGACGAGTTTCTATCAATCCTAGTCGAGTTTTCCGAAGTATGGAGTGTGCCAGCAACAATCATCAGCGTGCCGGAGATAATCCAGGAAAGAAATCCCGCAGCTTAAACGGAGAATATCTTTTATTGATTGCGGGGATATTTTGGGTTGCTTTGGCTATAAAAAGGAATCTAGAGAATCAGAAGGGGGATGGAGAGTTTGGGAGAGGAATAGAGCACCACAGAGTCGAAAAATCTAGCTGCAGAAACTCCATTTCTGCTGCTGCAAAGCTGAAGAACACGAAGAACAGACTTACCAGGGTAGTCGTTTTCCAACAATGAACAACGACACTTAGACGTGGGTCGTATAGCTACAGTGGTTGCGACACATAGTGACAGTCGTAGAAGCTACAACGTCAGTAACAGTTTATTGTTGTATCTGTAACAATTATAACTGTTACAAAGGCCCTGTTTTATACCTTTTCTCCTTGTAAACACCTTTTTGAGCAATGAAAAATTCCTTTGAGTGTGTTTTCACCATGCGGATCTAGATCCAATCCTTGGGGCTATGAAGGAAGCTGTTGTTTCGATAAAAGTGATACATTTTTATTTTTAATTAATTATAACAACTCTATTATGATTTTTGCTTTGAATTAAAACTTGATTATATGATTTTAATTAGATATGTGTATTTTCTCTTGATAGAATATGCTTTCTTTAGGGTTTTGATATTCTATGCTTGGATTAACATCTATTCTTTTGAAAATCTACATGTCTAGGCAATACTATTAGAATCAATTTGAATGTTGAGTTGCATAATTATTGTTTTATTAAATCACTAATATCGACCAATGGTGGAATCCTAGCCCCGGTCTCTCCATAATTTTTACAACACTTTTTAATTGAGTTTGTTATTTTTATTTATAAAAATTAAGTCTAAAAAAATCTTACTTCACAAGTCTCAACAAACCTTTTACTACAACATCATTGAAAATAACCATCACAAAACGACTTTTGTCTCAAGATAGGAGATAGAGTATATAGACTTTTGAGTGATAGATAAGTTCAAGTCTCCACATACTTTTTAGTCGATGAAGTTCCACCAGTTCCTTGAGTAGTCTTTCGTCTTGTATGATGATTGCCATGGAGTTCTTGAGCTCAACTACACTTTCTATCCTAGTCCGAGACTTAGCTATAGTAGACTAGAAATCAAGACTTATAGTTTTGATCACTAACATTGACAAACATGCTTGAGATAGCAACACATGCGAGTTCGACCTAGCAATGCTCTAACAGTCTCGATCTTGCATCCATAGTCAATTACTCAAGTTATCTTGTTGTCGTATTGTCTCGATCTCGTATCCATAGATGACCACACGAAGTGTGAACCGATTAGTTGTATTGTCTCGACTCAGTCCATAGGCAATCACTTTCGGATAAAGGACTTATAGGTGGAAAAGTTTTAGATTGAGGTATATTTAGGTACCATCGTCTTTTCATAATGCGAAAAGCCTTTGTATATTTTTATGATTTTTTTTTATAAGTTTACCTTATGTATCTCTTTGGGAAAATTTTTAAAAAAGCGAAAACCGTGTTCGCAACTATTTGGTGTTCTTAAAACTTTGTATACTTGTTCTTGCATGAAGTTCTTTTACCCTGTCGGAGCTACGATAAGCGATTTTCGTCATTCATTCTTATTTTTGTCGTCAGCCTTGAAAACATGGTTGCGAATTAATTTCCTCAAATGAATATCTATATATATTTCTCTGTTTTTTTAACATCTCGAGTGACGTACCATAAGGTTTTTCCTTGCGAATTGGGTTAAAAATCAACCCGTTAGAAGGGAGATTTCCTGGTCCGTTACAGTTTGGTATCAGAGCGTGTTCCTGTTTTTAAGGACTATGTTTTGTTCTCTTCTTTACTGGATTTGTAGATTGTTTAAGAATTTAGTTTAATTGATATACTTTGATTGTTTAAAATCTCGTAGAAATGTTTAGTGTGTTTTATTTTATTCTGCATTTGATTGGGAAGAACACTAATTTTGTTTGCATAAATATACTATGATTTCTGTTTGGAATCATGTGTATAACTCTTACTGAAAATTTGGAAATTTTAAGCAGTTTAATAAGACTTAGGATGAATTCCTTACTTCTTGTCTTGCATACTGGTTGGTAGACTTCATTGCTGGTAATTTTCATAAATTTGGATTCTTTCTATTAATTATGATTATATTTCTTACTCTGTGGTAAGTGATTCTCGCTCTCATCTTGCATTTTTGTGCGATTACTGCTAATACTTGTATAAACTTTTGATTATGGATTTGCGAGGTTTCATGGCTTAGCTTGTTGATGTTTCCTTGGCAATAAATGAATTTGATCTTGATCATAATTAGAGGAAATTAGAGAACTCTACTTTAGGAACGTCGGTCCTAAGTGGCACCCCACCACCTCGGTGGCTACCCGGAAGATCGTTGCAGCGACGATGGATGGTAACCAGAACTACCCTGGCGGTGGCACTAGCCATCAAAATAGTAGATTAAATTTATTTATGGCTCTGAATCTTGTTTGATTGGTATTTACGTAAGGATTTATTTCTCTATTTTATTATTATTGTTGCTCCTTGTTTACGCATTTATATTTTCATGTCGATATTATTATTTTGCAGCCGTAACCCCTACTGGGCATTCAATCACCCCATTCTGTTTTGTTTTCCTACAGATTTTGAGGAGAGTTTGAGGCAGTAAGCTAGGGAAGAGCTTACGACAAAAAAATGAGCAAAAATTGGTATTTTTTTGCTTGTATCTCTAATATGTATATCACGGGGATCATCCGGGATAGTGTTATGTTGCTTTTAACTTTGTTATATTTACATATTGGTGGGATATTTTACAAATCTTTATATGGTTTGTATGGGAAATTTAGTTACGTCGTAAGCGAAAGGACTGATTTTCGGTGTATGTAGGTAAGTTTGTAAAATTCATTTTATTTTGATGTATTGTAGACCTTAGTTTTCTACCTCTTTAGTTGAAGTTGAAAATGGCTGTAGACGTCGCTCAATTGGTTTTGTTTTACTTTGTTGAAAATATATTGTGTTTAAATTTTTTTCGTATATTATCCTTAACATTTACTGTGTATCTATAATACAAAACAGAATGGCTTTTTGAGCCTTGGACGGCCGGATAACATTTTAAGAGACAAACATGTGATCCGACCATACCAATCTCATCCCAACAAAATACATCTAGCGGTTGTGTTATTTGTAACCTCCTTCCATTATGGAGATATTAATAACCTTCTTAATTAGTTTCTATAATACAAAACAGAATGGGTTTTTGATCCTTGGACGGCCGAATAACATTTTAAGAGACAAACATGTGATCCGACCATCCCAATCTCATCCCAACAAAATACATCTAGCGGTTGTGTTATTTGTAACCTCCTTCCATTATGGAGATATTAATAACCTTCTTAATTAGTTCCTCATCAATTGAAAATATAAATGTACCATTAAAAAATAAAGTGAAAAGTTAAATGTTACACCCGTAGAAAAAAAAATAGAATAATTTTCATTATGAAATAGATGAAAAAAAACAGAGAATAATTTTCATCATACTCATTGTGTAAAGGGAATGATCGGAAAAAAACAAAAACTCATTATACTCATTGTATAAAGGAAAAATCGAAAACAAATACATATCCGAAAAATGAATCACCAAAAATTTACGCTTACGACGAATGACTGATTTTATTATTCTCAATCGAATAAGCCAACCTTCATCAACCTGAAAAACCCAAATAACATTAGAGTTATAGTGTGTAAAACCTAATGAAAAAACACTTTAGAATAATTTTCTAGCATTCATAACAAATGTTTTTTCGGCTGAGACATTTAACCAATTGAAAAAGGAACCATGTTTTCACGCATAACAAATTTACTATTCTTGGGAACAGTTGAGCATTCTTGGTCGATATCGTGACTGTCTCTTCATCAGATCTTAGTGTGATGAATAATTTAATCAAAATCTGCAACACAAACAAAAAGAAGAGCAAAAAACCTTGATCGTTTTTTCTTTTCTAATCAAAAAAGTGGGCTTGAGAAACCATTTCGAGGGCATACGGATCCTTGTAAGTTTCAAGATACTTCGATTTTAATTTTCCGGTAATTCTTTGAAAAACCAACAATATGTAACACTTTTAATGAATAATTGCCGTGAAATTTACATAACATATATACACTCATCGTTACTATTTGATGTGTCTCGGCTAAGGAAAATCCAATGGATCGCAGTAGTAGTTCATAAACTAAGACAAACAAAATATCCAAGATAAGAAAAGAAAGTAAGGAAAAATCAAATAAAAAACCGCGTCGACGACACATATATGACTCAAAGTATGCAATGAACAATGAGGCATACAAACATTTGGAATCCGTGAACCGATATGAAAATGAAACAGATGGTTCTCCTGCCAGAATTTATCCCGGGATACCCGTTGGGGCGGTATAAGTCTAAAGCTGACAAGGAGAAAACACAACTTATCGAGGCTGCTGAAGAATATCGCGAGGAATTGAGAAGATGGTTTCGAAGAGAGAATATCAGTGTTCCTTTGAGGAGGAAGATGAAGGAAAAGCCATGCATCATGCATCGTCTGTATGGGTAACTATTGATGATTTGGGAACAGAATGGATTTTGAGGCTGTGTCGAAACCATATGCAATGGAAAGGACTTGGGATCATACCAGAATGGAATCACCAGAGCATATTGATAACGAACACAAGAAGATAGTCCCAGGATTGAGGAAGAATTTCTGGGAGGATGTAATTACATTTACTGCTCACCAGATGAAGATTCAACATAATAATCTTCATACAACACAAATCAATATCACAGACTATCAATCTATGAGGATCGGAAATAAATTCATTACTTGAGGGAAAATTAAAATGGAATTTTAATAAAAATTTACTATTTTAAGTCTAACACATATCGTGAGGAATTATTAAACTATTATTTAAGCTTAACCAAATATATTATTATTTGGATTACAATATTCATGTCTACAAGTTCTCATGCGTTGAATTAGGCCTCATAGTATGTGGTAATTATTAAGTCATTATAACCAAAAATTATTCCTTCACATGTGTGCCGTACGGCATGGGTTGTTTCTAGTTTCCTACATTTTTCTACATTATTTTACTTTTAAATTTGTTTAATCTAAGCTTCCAATTGGACATATAAATTATTGAGTGCAGTTAATTATCGTATATCATGAACATATCACTGGACCTAAGTACGTACTCCCATTTCTGAATTGATTTTCCCACCACTTGAGATTCAAATGTGAAAAGCCATTTGTATATTTTTATTTTTTTTCTATTTATAAGTTTATTTTATGTATCACCTTGGGAAATTAAAAAAAAAAAAAAGAAGAAGCTAAAACCGTGTTCACGACTATTTGGTGTTCTTAAACTTTGTATACTTGTTCTTGCATGAAGTTCTTTGACCTTGCCGGAGCTACGATAAGCGATTTTCGTCATTCTTCTTATTTTGTTGTAATCCTTGAACACATGGTTGCTGATTAATTTCCTAAAGTGGATATATATATATATATACATTTCGAGTGACGTACCAGAATGTTTTTCCTTTCTAGTTGGGATAAAAACTACCCGTTAGAAGAAAATTTCTGGTCCGTTACAGTTTGGTATCAGAGCGTGTTCCGATTTTTAGAGACTATGTTTTGTTTTCTTCTTTACTGAATTTGTCGATTGTTTAAGAATTTATTTCATTGATATACTTTGACTGCTTAAAATCTTGTAGAAATGTTTAGTGTGTTTTATTTGATTCTACATTTGATTGGGAAGAACACTTTTTTTGTTTGCATTAATTACTGTGATTTCTTTTTGGGATTGTGTCTATAACTCTTGCTGAAAATTTGAGTTATCTTGTCGACATATTTTGAATTTCTATCTTGATTTGAACATCTGAAGTTCTAATTTCTTTTAATAGTTCCGACAAGTATCTTTTTGTTTCCTGTAAGATTTTTAAGGTCTTACAAAACTCCAAGTTTTTCTTTTTATTTCGGGGATTTTGGGATAAATCAGGAAACATGATATAAATATTAATGTGTTTGTTAGTAGTAAGCATTACTGACAATTTCTAACTTGTGTCTTTTGATCGTGAAGATGCCTCCGAAGATTCGGAAGCTTAAAAATGCTACTTCAATGGGAAATGGTAAAGCCAAGAATCTTAGTATCATAGCAAAACATCTGGAATTCAGTTGTGAGAAATTGGTGGAATTAAGTTAAGTGAGTGGGAAACTAAATGTTATGTCATTGGAACTGTTGGTTTTAAATGTTGTTTCTTAACAAATATTTTCCGCCTACAAAGGATCCATGAACTGTGCCAGGGTAGCAACGTCAGAGCAAGGTAGTATGACGATTACGCAGCTAGACAAGGAATTTAGTGAGCTAGAACGTCAGGGGAAGCATTTAGTCGAAACGGGAGAGTAGAAGGCTCAAAAACTTGATGTTGTGTTGAAGGTTGTGATTCTTGGTAAAGTTGTCGCACTACATGACATATGCTGATGTCCTTGATGCTGCGTTGCTAGCTGAATCAGAAGTCATAAAGAAAAAGAAGATCTAGACAAAATGAAAAAGACAAAGGAACGAGACAAAATTCATTACCACAACAAAAACTTCCACGAGACACTACAACCATGAGAGGAAAGGGGGCTGAGTGTTATTGTTACGGAAAGGATGGTCATTATGCTAGAGATATCCCTCTATTGGAAGATTCGAAGCCACAAAATGTGAACCAATCACACAATTAGAATGCTTAATGACAGAACTTCGACAAGACACTGCAACATCATCCATGGGAAAGATTGCACATTTTCAACCAAGAGGACGTCAACCTAATATGTCAGAAATTGTTCAAGGGAAGTTAGAGCACATCGTTTAGGAGAAAAGGGAAGTAAAAGACGCTGCAATCAAAGGTAATTTTTGTTGCTCCTACTTTGTGTTTTGAATTTTGGGAGAAATTATTATTTTTAGGGGTTGATGGTGTAACACCACAAAAAACAATTCTACTTAGCCTTAACTCGAACCCGGTCCATTTGAATGGGAAGCTAAAATTTGCATAGTGTGCGCCTGCGAACCTAGTAATCAGATGCGTAAAACCGTGTGGCGAGTGCCCAAAATCCAATATGAGTGTTTTAACACTAAGTAGGCTATCCCATAGTAGTATTAGAGTTTTTGGTTAGTAGAATTGATAGAAAACTCTAAAAATCCTCATCATGAATGACACGTGAGTAAGCACGCAACAACCTAAAGAGCTTTTGTCTTTGGCTTTCAAAATCATCTTTAGATGTACTCCATATTTTTATTTGCTATGTCCGCCATTTTATTTTTTCCCCTTTTCGGTTGCATCATGAGAAAAAGAGATTTTGTTTCTGTCTTGTAAAGAAAACAAAATGAAATAAACCTAAAACCCAATACTTAGCCTTCCTGAAGTTCCCGTTTTTCTTTGCTTTAGAAATTCGATTGAAATTGGAAAAAGAAGTTCATTCTCCCTTGAAGATTCGACAGTTGAGGTAGGGGGTTTTCCTTCCTATTTGAACCATGGGTTTTAATGTGTTCATTAGATTGTTTAATGATTGCTTGATTCAAATTTTTCTTTGACAATTTGTGATTTCTACAGACCAATAAACGGGTGAAAAAGCGGGGGTATAACAACCATACCCAATAATTCGTTCGGAAATCTGTATGGTCTAACTCCATTATAATTTCGAGAGCACCAGCTTATAAAGCGAGCTCAATCAAGAAATATACCAAAGAGTTATATCTCAATTTCTCAATACAATCGGCAATCAAACAAATAGAAATATGTGAGCCCGATTGATATGAGAAATAACTTGGACGGTACCAAAGACCAATGCACAAGTGCTAATCAATTACACTTCCAACAAACAAGGTTGGATTTACCAATTAATTGAACTACGCACAACCTTTAATATTTCAATTATAAAAACAAATATAATGCGGAAAAGAAATAAAATAGACACCAGAAGTTGTTTTAACGAGGAAACCGCAAATGTAGAAAAACCTCAGGACCTAGTCCAGATTTGAACACCACGTTTTACTAAGCCGCTACAGATATTATCCTACTACAAGTTAACTTCGGACTAGAATGTAGTTGAGCCCTAACCAAGTCTCACACCGATTAAGGTGCAATCGCGTTCCTTACGTCTCTGAATCCCAGCATGACTCTACGCACTTGATTCCCTTAGCTGATCTCACCCACAACTAAGAGTTGCTACGACCCAAAGTCGAAGACTTATAAACAAATCTATCTCCCGCAGATAAGTCTATTATGATAGATAAATCTGTCTCCCACAGAAGTACCTATGAAGTTTAGTTCCGTGTTTTGATAAATCAAGGTGAAAAGGAACCAATTGATAATCCGGTTTTATATTCCCGAAGAATATCCTAGAAATATCAATCACTTCACAATAACTTAACTATATGGTAGTAGAAGAAGTTATTGTGGAATCACAAAGAATGAGACGAAGAGCTTTGTGATTACTTTTTATATCTTACCTAATCGGAGATAAATCTCGAGTTAATATTAGAGAAAATAGTACTCAATACGATAGAACAAATAAGATCGGATCACGCAACTACAGAGAAAATAGTTGTTTTGGCTTCACGAATCCCAAATGAAGTATTCAAGCCGTTAACCTATAACGGTTTTGGAAAAACCTAGGTTAAAGGAGAATCGACTCTAGTCGCAACCAGGACACGGGAAAGTGTTGGGATTAGGTTTTCCAGTTGTTAGAGTTCTTCCTTATATAGTATTTCAAATCAGGGTTTGCTTTCAATCAAAGCTAAGATATCTTAGTAACAAAAAATTCAATATTCACCGTTAGATGAAATCCTGATTTAAGATTCAAGCTAAGTCTGCTTAAAACAAAAGCAATATCTCTCCACCATTAGATGGACTTAGCTTGTTACACACAAATGAAACATACCTTCATTTAGATATGGGTAACCGTACCTAAATGTGTACATTGAGTTGGCTCAATAATAGTTAACCGAAGTTAGCCATATGAACACTTTTGTCTTAACCAAATTCATCTAACACTTCTAGATCAAATATGATGATCAATCAATCATGAAAGATAATCAAATGAATGTTCACTATTTCACAGAAATATATATGCACTAATGAATGAATCAAAATCAGATTGATTCATGAGAATCAACTCATGAACATTAATCCACGATTTGCAAAGATTGCATTCTTTAATTCATAAATGTATTTTTTCATGAGTATAAACATATTTAACCGATTTTAGAACTTTAACCACTAAGTTTGCAAATGGGTACGCAAACTATAGCTTCCATACTTTGGTCTTGTCCAGCAGTTTGCAAACCGGTGTGCATACTGATGTCCCGGACCTTAACTCAGGTAGAACCGTTCGCATACTGGTATGCAAACTTGGTTCCTAGACTTTAACAGTTAAAACTGTTCGCATACTAGTATGCAAACAAGGTTTCCGGACCTGAATCATAGCATAACAGTTTGCATACTGGTATACATACTGTATTGTATCCAGACAAAGGTTAATTGTTCTAAACTCCCATTTCAATCCTTGAAACATCCTTAGAAGACGACAATAGCTGTCTCACACAAACTATTAGCTTATAAGTAATTTTCAAGTGATTTAATGATCAATACGAAACTTTCCGAGTCGACATCAAATGATTGTCTCATACAAATCATGTAAGATGTTTCAAGGCGATTTTCACATGATCATCTTTTGACTTATTATTTAGTTTCCAACAAATGAATTGTTTCCAACTAAACTCGTCAAGAATATGATGAACGTGTCTAAAGCAAAAAGCTTCCAACACATATTTCGAGAAATAGATAACCGAGTTAGACTCAGCTCGAAATATCAAATGTGTATAATATAAAAGTATATATATCTATATGACTTAGTCGCATTAGGAGATATAATAAAATAGATTTCTGAGTGATAGATAAGTTTTAGTCTTCACATACCTTTTGTTGAACCAACAAACGTACAAGTTTGGATACGATTACACAAGCCTAGAAACGTGCATTTCATTTGTGTGTAACAAGCTAGTTTTCGATCTAACGGTTGAAAGATATTAGCTTGAATCTAATCAGGTTTTCATCTAACGGTGAATATTAAATGCTTTGTTACCAAGCTACCATTGATTGCAATTCCTGATTTGAAAGACTATATAAGGGAGAACTCTAGTAACTGGGAAACCTAATCCCCACACCTTCTATGTGATACTAGTTGTGCTAAGCTAGAGTCGATTCTCCTTTAACCTTTGGTTTCTTCTTCTAAACCAGGTTAACGACTTAAAGACTTCATTGGGATTGTGAAGCCAGACCAATACTACTTTCTTGTAGTTGTGTGATCTGATCTTAATGTTTCTATCGTACGAGTAGAATTGTAATAATTGGATTGAGATTGATATCTCCGATAGGCAAGATATAAAAGTAATCACAAACACTTCGTCTCATCGTTTGTGATTCCGCAATATCTTCAAATCGCTGCGTCGATTAAGATTATTGTGAGGTGATTGATAATACTAGGCTATTCTTCGGGAATAAGTCCAGTTTATCAATTGGTTCCTGCTCACCTTGATTTATCAAAATACGAAACAAAACTCGTAGGTATATTCGTGGGAGACTGATTTATCTATTACCGTAAACATTTTTCTGTGTGATACATATTTTTTATTAAAGTCTTCGACTTTGGGTCGTAGCAACTCTTAGTTGTGGGTGAGATCAGCTAAGGGAATCAAGTACGTAGTATCCTGTTGGGATCAGAGACGTAGGATCATAACTGTACCTTGGACCAGTGTGCGATTGATTGGGGTTCAACTACAGTCCAGACCGAAGTTAATTTGGAGTAGGCTAGTGTCTGTAGCGGCTTAATACAATGTGTGTTCAATCTGGACTAGGTCCTGGGGTTTTTCTGCATTTGCGGTTTCCTCGTTAAAAAAATTCTGGTGTCTGTGTTATTTCTTTCCGCATTATATTTTGTTATATAATTGAAAGACTCGCAGATTTCTATTTGCTTGAGTATATATCAAATCGAGAGATTGAGATATAAACTTTTTGATATACTTTTTATCTAGATTGAGTCTGACTGTCTAGTTGATTCTCTAAAAAGTATATTGGAGTTTGTCCATACAGATTGCTAAGCGAAATATTGGGTGTGGTTGATGTACCCCCACTTTTTCAATTGGTGTCAGAGCAGGCAAACACGTTCAAGACCTTACAAGTCTATGTTTGTAGCGTTCCGACTCTATGGACAGAGGTGTTATTTCAATTAACGTACCACCAGTCTTCGATGGCTCTAATTACTTGTTGTGGAGAATTGCTATGAGAGCTTTTCTTTAAGCACGTGATTTTCAATCATGAGTATATGTTGTTAATGGCTATAATGCTCCCGTTGTGGTAGTTGGATATGTAAACGTTCCCAAGGATATTGGTTAATACACCCCTGCCGAAATAAATGCTGCAAAGCAAAATTCCGACGGTTTGAATGCCATTATACATGCCATTACCCCAAATCTTCAGCACCATGTGTCAAATTGCACGATGTTTAAAGATGCGCGGAATATCTTAGAAACCGTATTCAAAGGTAACTCCAGTGAAAAGGAAGCTAGGATTCAAAACCTTAATTCCGATTGGGAAAACCTTCGTATGACAGATGAAGATACATTTGATGAGTTTAATTACAGAGTGTCTGAAATTGTTAATGCATCTTTTGCATTGGGTAAGACTATTCCTGAAAAGGACATTGTGATGAAAATTCTCAGATCACTTCCATTTAGATATGACTCTAAGAAGTATGCCATCGTTGAGGGAAATAACCTTGATAATCTCTCCAGAAATACGATGGTTGGGAAGCTTAAGATATTTGATCACGAACATTCATCCAGAACTAAGGATGTTGCATTCAAAGCACAAAAGGACACTAAATTACTTGATAGGAGTAAAAAAGTGTATATATCTGAAGATGATCACTCTGAGACAGATTCATCAGATGAATATTTTGACAAGTCGGTCTCGATGATCACAAGACAGTTTAGGGATCTTCTGTTGAAGAGAAGTAAACGGTTCTCCAGAGATAAGCCTAAAGCATCAGTTAAACCTCATAATCATATTCCTCCTAAAAACAGTGAAACAGATGAAACTGATGATGAGGATATGCCTCAGTGCTTTAAGTGTAAGGGATTTGGTCATTTTGCAAACGAGTGCCCAAATCGTAGAAAATACACCGGGAACAAAGGTCCTGCTGCAACTCTTGATGGAATGTCTGACAACTATGATTCTAATGAAGACGGGAAATCAAGCGTTGCACTTATTGGTGAAAATATTGATTTTGATAACTGTAGCAATACATACATCAATCTCGACATTCTTTCAGAAGTGAACCCAACTAATCTGGAAGAAAAAATTGACCCATTTCTTGGAAACTCTGTTTGTAATGTTTCAGGTTCCACCATGTGTCTAGCTGCGTGCACATCTCAGAAGCCTGACTTTTATCCCAGTTTGACGTACTCGTATTGTTCTCTAAAGGGTCAACAAACTTCAATGAAGAGCAAATCAATTAGCAAATAAGCTTAAACTTACTCGGAAGACCGCTGAGGTATGTAGGATTTAACTTCGTCTAAGAAGTTAGTTTCCAAGGATAAACCAAGACCATTAGAGAAGAAAGTATGGTCGAGCCGTTTTGATAGACAGAGGTCTGTGGATTCCTCTCAAGAGGAAAATGGTGGACAAATTGTTGTTCACCAAAACACAACTTGATTATGTTATTTTGGAAATCTTGTCTCATGTTCCTGATCAAAAGAGACAATGATTTTATACCTCTCAGGCTTTAGGAAAAGTTTTTTTTTCTCTTCTTTTCTTAGTTTTGTTCTTCCCTGTCTATCAACAAAGTAAGGTTATTATCGACAATTCTACTCTTTATAGGGTTGTGAGTTGGACGTGTACGAACATGTTTAAAGGTTTCGAAACCCTACATTCCTTTTTCCATCCTCAAAACCTCTTTTTATCTCAAGACTACTTGTTGGGTTCAATTTGTGATTTTCTCTCACGAACCCATACGATATGGATATTCCAAGCATGATGTCTTCTGGTGGAAAAGATTTAATATGATTGTTAAGCCATCAATCATGAAGGAAAAAGAGAAATCTCCGTTATCTCCTACCTTGAAAAAAAAAGAAGGAATGTGAGGATGCCAAGAGTCGTTCATTCAAACTCTCAGAAGTTTTCTGATGTTCTTGAAGTGTTGAAGGAGATGCAAAAGGAGATTCAACAAATAAAGGCTTTTGTGTATAAGACTCATGAGATTCAGAAGGCCCTGGTTCGACATCATCAGCCAAGAAGGTTTATTGATATAAACTCCTACCTTAATGAACCTTATGTCCCAATGCCTGTTGACGACAAGGAGTTCGGGGATGATAAAGAATTCTTCAAAGGTCTTATTTCCTAGTAAATCTTCTATTTTTCTTGTTTTATTTAGAGAATAACTAGAGTTTGGAATAGCCATTATTGTGATTACGCATAGCTATGTCCAACATTCTCATCTTCATGTTTTTAGATTTATTGGTTTAAATTCTAAATTTTTTTGGAAGATGATTTTTGCAGTATTAATCTTTATGGTTTTATATATTGCAATATTGTTACGGGATATGTGTGTTTACGTCCGTCAACTATGAGTGTCCCATACCTTGTCAAAAATAAAGTCTTTCGTATGTCGATATGCCTATATTGATAAAAGAATGAATAGACTTTTGACAAATACAAAAGTTAAGCCTATTGTGTCAATTATTGATGGAAGATAAGTTAAAATATTTTGTTGGCAAGGATTATGTCTATTGAATGTCGTTATGCGAATAGTGATGGAAAATAGAATGAATCCTTGTGTATTCCGCAGTATTGATCTTCCTTGATCCATATTTTGTGTATTACTGTGAGGCTCCGTAAAGTGTCTTATGTTGAGCACTAAACGGACAAGTTGATTATTTTTATGATTAGCTTAGTTGTTGTTCCGTGTGGTACTTTATGTCGAGCATATTCAACTAAATTGATCATCTTGTTTGGTTATTTAGTTGTTGCTCCGTAAGTTTTCTTATGACGAGCATGACCAATTAAATTGATTACTTTTGTGATTAGTTTGGTTGTGTATTTCGATTAGATTAATTATGGGTTCTCTTTTGATTAATCTAATTGTATATTTTTGAGTCTCCATAAGTTCACTTATGTTGAGCATTTTTCGATTAAATTAATCAAGAGTTCTCTTGTGGTTAATTTAATTGAGTATTTTGGATTCAAATTCATACTTGTATGTGATTTGTTATGTCCAAAGAAATCCTTCTTCTCTTTTGAAATTAAGGTCGCTCTTGATGTTCTTTCAGGAACGACGTTTTATGGGAGAGAATTCTTAATTGAACTTGTGCTTAATTGCCAAATCTTTGTAGGGAGTGCGACTGTGGAATATTATAGGGGTTATCTTGTATCTTTATAAACTCCTTGATGAATGAATTTAGCTTTGGATTTATGATTGCATCTAAATAAGATGATATGTGTTTCTTTCTTTTGGTCATGAAATGCCTCTTTCGGAAATTTCATTAGGATCCCGTTCTTGTACCTTTGCCAATTTTATTAACAAAAAGGGGGAGAATTAATATGTAGTTCACACTACAAATACATATGGTTTTCGGATCATTATGTAGGGGGCGTGGTTTCCATGTGGGATTGAGTATTGACTAAGGGGGAGTGATACATATCACCATAGTATTGTTGTTGAAGTTGTGATACAATTGAACTTTGACGCTTTGTAATGATACTATGACACTGTATAACAATGATTGAGAACTTTTGTTTTCTCGTTGTTATAACTACGGATTTTCAACAACGATGATGCTGAACTTACAACCTTTGGGATCATTGGAGTACTTGGAAGTGACGAATATTTCGGGTAATGTTGAAGATTAGACATGTGGTATAGGAGCTACAAAAGTTTATTTATTTATTTTTTGTATTCCATATGTATTGATAGTTTTGTCACTAAAATTAACAAAGGGGGAGATTGTTAGAGCATTGCTCGGTCGAACTCGCATGCGTTGCTATCTCAAGCATGTTTTTCAATGTTAGTGATCAAAACTATAAGTCTTAATTTCTAGTCTACTATAGCTAAGGTCTCGGACTAGGATAGAAAGTGTAGTTGAGCTCAAGAACTCTCATGACAATCATCATACAAGACGAAGGACTACTCAAGGAACCGATGGATCTTCATCGACTAAAAGGTATGTGGAGACTTGAACTTATCTATCACTCAAAAGTCTATTTATCTCTTATCTTGAGACAAAAGTCGTTTTGCTATATAAACTTAGATTATACATATTTGCTATTTCGAGCCGAGTTTATCTCGCCTATCTATTTCTCGAAATATGTGTTGGTAAGCTTTCGCTTTAGCCAGGTTCATCTTTACCTAGTGACGAAAGTCATGACAAGTTTCAGTCACTTTGAAAATTGCTTACTTTGACGAAAAATAGTTTGTGAATAACAACTATAGAATATCAACGTCCTCTAAGAATGTTTCAATGATTGAAATGAGAGTTTAGATTATATAACCATTGGAGGATATAAACATTGTTGTGGAAACACATATATGTATAAGTCCTTATTCCTTGAACCGAAGTTTGCGAACTTTGTTGATCAAGAGAACCGGAATAGTGGCGTGAGCCAAGTCCGCGAACTGGCGGAAGTTCTAGACCCGAGAAATTCTGTTGGAGTTTGTGAACTCCGTTCGCGAACCCAGTCCGCGAACTTGAGTAGGTTATATCTAAAAACGATGTTTGTGAACTTATTCTTATATAAACTAAGGAATGCAAATTGCAAACTGTAGCTATATAGTTCATGAACCGATTCGAGTGAATCAAATCGTTTTTGCTTTAATTGTGTCTTGTGTAGTTACATAAGATTTCCTTGCAATTGAACAACTCTCTAACTAGTTCATTTGAGTCACTTGAACTAGTTATGGTGAAGAAGAATATGGTTGATATGAAAGTGATCATATGGCTAACCATTTGGTTGACTATTGTTGAACCAACAAATCTACAAGTTTTGGTACGGTTACACAATCCTAGAAACGTGCATTTCATTTGTGTGTAACAAGCTAGTTTTCGATCTAACGGTTGAAAGATATTAGCTTGAATCTAATCAGGTTTTCATCTAACGTTGAATATTGAATGCTTTGTTACCAAGCTAACATTGATTGCAAACCCTGATTTGAAAGACTATATAAGGGAGAACTCTAGCAACTGGGAAACCTAATTCCCACACCTTCTACGTGATACTAGTTGTGCTAAGCTAGAGTCGATTCTCCTTTAACCTTTGGTTTTTTCTTCTAAACCAGGTTAACGACTTAAAAACTTCTTTGTGATTGTGAAGCCAGACCGATACTACTTTCGTGTAGTTGTGTGATCTAATCTTGTTGTGTCTATCATACGAGTACAATTTTAATAATTGGCTTGAGATTGATATCTCCGATAGGAAAAAATATAAAAGTAATCACAAACACTTCGTCTCATCGTTTGTGATTCCGCAATATCTTTTTCTCGCTGCGTCGATTAAGATTATTGTGAGGCGATTGATAATACTAGGCTGTTCTTCGGGAATAAAAGTCTGGTTTATCAATTGGTTCCTGTTCACCTTGATTTATCAAAAGACGAAACAAAACTCGTAGGTATATTCGTGGGAGACGGATTTATCTATTACCGTAGACTTTTCTGTGTGATACAGATTTGTTTATTAAATTCTTCGACTTTGGGTCGTAGCAACTCTTAGTTGTGGGTGAGATCATCTAAGGGAATCAAGTGCGTAGTATCATGTTGGGATCAGAGACGTAGGAGCATAACTGTACCTTGGATCAGTGTGAGATTGATTGGGGTTCAAATACAGTCAAGACCGAAGTTAATTTGGAGTAGGCTAGTGTCTGTAGCGGCTTAATACAATGTGTGTTCAATCTGGACTAGGTCCCGGGGTTTTTCTGCATTTGCGGTTTCCTCGTTAACAAAATTCTGGTGTCTGTGTTATTTCTTTTCCGCATTGTATTTTGTTATATAATTGAAATATCACAGGTTGTGCGTTGTTCAATCATTTAGAATATCCGACCTTTTGGTTGTTGATTTAAGTTGATTGACACTTGGATATTGGTGTTTGGTACCATCCGAGTTATCTCTCTAGTATTTGATAAAGACTCGCAGATTTCTATTTGCTTGAGTATATATCAAATCGAGAGATTGAGATATAAACTCTTTGATATAGTTTTTATCTAGATTGAGTCTGACTGTCTAGTTGATTCTCTATAAAGTATATTGGAGTTTGTCTATACAGATTGTTAAGCGAAATATTGGGTGTGGTTGTCGTACCCCCACTTTTTTAAAAACCATTTCGTTTCATTCCATCATGATGATAATACCATTACACAGCAAGTACCGAAATAAAATCATATAATATCCCAAGGGGTATCCTATATACCTGTTTCGCAGATGATAAAAATGTAACTTGGATTTATTAGAACCAACAGATGATGCTTCCGCAAACCGAATCTAGCAACCCCTAGTTCCACCGTTTCAAAATGAATTTTTAGCCTCACTGTTTTCCTTCCTAGACCTCTATGAATTCTCTCGAGCTAGTATTCCTTCCTCTCCTAAAAATTTAGCCTTCTCCAATCAACTAAGGCCCTAGGATTCAATGCCTAAGATCAAACAGTTGAACTCTAAAACCTAAATATTACTCATTTCTAAAAATATTATTCTCATATTATTAAATTCATTGGATATTATTACCAAAATGTAAAAGATTTCATTTAAACCTAAGATCTTAGTTGGAAGGAAAGACTTTGGAACAAAGAAACATAATATAAAAAATGTCGACATCTGGAAGGACGGCTAGATAAATGCAAAAGACTAACTCATACTCATGAGACCGGACAGGTCCTGATGGAGCTTTAACACTTGCCGCACTACAAGGAAGATATGGACGTCCAGCTAAGGACTTAGTGGACACAAAACATGGTCGCACTGTATGGACGTCCAGCTAAGGACCTTTGGTATTAATTAGTGGATTCTCAAAAGTGGACGAACTCTATGAGTTCATTTTGTCCAACTCACTCGGTTCCATTTTACTCGTAACGGTATATTTGGGCTAACAGTGCATCATTGCTAGATTAGGTTCGCGACAACATTTTTAATTTAGACCCAACATTTGTGCGAGATTGGGGTGTTTACAGGGGTATAACAACCACATCCAATAATTCGGTCGGAAATCTGTATGGACTAATTCCAATATAATTCTGAGAACTCCATCTTATAAAGCGAGCTCAATCAAGAAATATTCCAAAGAGTTATATCTCAATTTCTCAATACAATCTCCAACCGAACAGATAGAAATTTGTGAGCCCGATTGATATGAGAAATGACTTGGATGGTACCAAAGACCAACGCCCAAGTGCCAATCAATTATACTTCCAACAAACAAGGTCGAATTTACCAATTGATTGAACTACGCACAATCCGTGATATTTTAATTATATAAAAAAAATATAATACGGAACATAAAATAACACAGACATCAGAAGTTTTGTTAATGAGGAAACCGCAAATGCAGAAAAATCCTGGGACCTAGTCCAGATTTGAACACCACACTGATCTAAGCCTCTACAGACACCAGCCTACTACAAGTTAACTTCGGACATGAATGTATTTTATCCCTAACCAAGTCTCACACCGATTAAGGTATAGTCACGTTCCTTACGTCTCTGAATCCCAGCAGGACTCTAAGCACTTGATTCCCTTAGCTGATCTCACCCACAACTAAGAGTTGCTACGACCCAAAGTCGAAGACTTATAAACAAATTTGTCTCCCATAGATAAGTCTATTCCGATAGATAAATCTATGTCCTACAGAAGTACCTATGAAGTTTTTGTTCCGTATTTTGATAAGTCAAGGTGAACAGGAACCAATCGATAATCCGGTCTTATATTCCCAAAGAATAGCCTAGAAATATCAATCACCTCATAATAACTTAACTATATGGTAGTAGAAGAAGTTATTGTGGAATCACAAAGAATGAGACGAAGAGCTTTGTGATTACTTTTTATATCTTACCTATCGGAGAAAAATCTCGAGTTAATCTTAGAGAAGATAGTACTCAAAACGATAGAATAAAAAAGTAAGATCAGATCACGCAACTACAGAGAAAATAGTTGGGTCTGGCTTCACGAATTCCAAATGAAGTCTTCAAGTCGTTAACCTATAATGGTTTTGGAAAAACCTAGGTTAAAGGAGAATCGACTTTAGTCATAACTAGGACACAGGAAAGTGTCGGGATTAGGTTTTCAAGTTGTTAGAGTTCTCCCTTATATAGTCTTTCAAAATTGCTTTCAATCAAAGCTAAGATAGCTTAGTAACAAAGCATTCAATATTCACCGTTAGATGAAATCCTGACTTAAGATTCAAGCTAAGTCTGCTTAAAACCAAAGAAATATCTCTCCACCATTAGATGGTCTTAACTTGTTACACACAAATGAAATATACCTTCTTTTAGATATGAGTAACCGTACCTAAACGTGTATCCTTTTGTTGATGAAGTTCCTCCAAGCTCTCCTCAGTAGATCTTCGTCTTTAATCGATGAACGTCGTGAAGTCTAAAGCTCAACCACACATTCTATCATAATCTGAGACATAGCTATACGTAGACTAGAAATCAAGACTTATAGTTTTGATCAACTAAACTTGACAAACAAGCTTGAGATAGCAACGCTTGCGAGTTTGACCGATCAATACTCTAACAATCTCCCCATTTGTCAATTTTAGTGACAAAACTATCAACACATATGGATTACAAAATAAATAACCTTGTAGCTTCTCATCCAACATTCTTGATTTCCTTGTTTCTTCTACATTCCTTGAATTCTTCGCCACTCAGCATCATTGTTGTTGAAGATCTGTAACCATAACAATAAGAAAACATATGAAAAACATTTGTTCTCAATCATTATTTTAGACAGTGTCATAGTATTATTATACAACATCAAAGTCTAATTGTATCACAACTTTAACAATAATACTACGGTGATATGTATCACTCTCGCTTAGTCAATACTTCCATCTCAAAATGAAAACCACTCCCCCTTACATAATGCTCCGTAAACCATATGTATGTAGTGTAAACTACCAAATAATTCTCCCCCTTTTTGTCAATATAAATTGGCAAAGGTACGAAACTTGCGGGATCATAATGAAATTCTCAAAGAGATAATTCATGACTAAAAGAGAACATATCAACTTTGTTTTGCTGATTTCACATAGTCGAAGCTTAGTGTATTTATCAAGGAGTTTATTAAGGTACAAGATAACTCCTAAAATATTCCACAACCACACTCCCCACAAAGATTTGCAATAAAGCACAAGTTCAATTAAGAAGTCTCCCTCATAAAATGTCATTCCTGAAAGAACAACAAGAGCGACCTTACTTTTACAAGAAAAGAAGGATTTCGTTGGACATTAACAAATTACATGAAACATGAATTTGTATCCAGAAAAGTCGAATAAATTAATCATAAGAAGACCTCATAGATTAATTTATTCGGAAATGCTCAACATAAGAAAACTTACAGAGTCATACAGTACTTTCACATAGAAGTCGATCAGGGAAAGATCAATACTGCGGAATATTCTTTTATCAATATTTGCATAAAGACATAATCGACTTAACTTTTGACATATATGAGATAATCATAGTTCACGGACGTAAACACACATATCCCATAAAATATTTTTGCAATATATAAAACCAATAAAGATGAATACTGCAAAATCATCTTCCAAATAACTTACAATTTAAATAAATAAATCTAAAACATTGCAAGATGAAAATCGTTGGCACTAGCTATGTGTAATCACAATATTTGCTATTCCAAACCCTAGTTATCCTTCTTAAACACAAGAATAAATTCTTATAAGAAGGTTCCTAGACAAATATAAAATCAACTCCTAAGAACCAAAAAACAAACTCAAACTAAAGTCAAAGAACGTTCCGGAACCCTCACGAGTCTTAAGACCTTTGAGCTTGTGATTGACAACATCTACTGCTTCTTCGGAGAAGATATACTCATTTGGAAGATATTTAACATGTGTCTTCATGAGAACAAGGCCAAAGGCCCAGAGTTACCTTTTTCAACTCAGTTCGTAACACATCGAGATTCTTCATGGTATCAACAAGCTGCTGTTTTGCTTCCTCAAAGTATTTAAGAAAATCATGAACTACTTCAGTAGAAACCATTTCATCATTCTCTACATCTTGATGAGTATATGCATAATAGAATGGGACATCAGAATAATCATCAAGATTTTGAGCTTTCACATCGTTAGCATCTATTAGGGTTCTTTTCTTCTTCCCTTTGGAACCGTAACCCATACCTTTATCAAGAAACCCTTTTGTAAAATCACAAGTGTGAGAAGGTGATGACATCCTTGATATGAGAAAAATAACCTAGAGTGAGATAACTCAACTTCAATAGGTTAGGTATATAAAGGGTTTCTCAGGGAATATATTTTTAGGGTTTTTGGAGTCGGTTCGTGACAGGTTACAAGGTACCCGTACTAACAAACATAACCCATAAGAGGAAACTTATAAACAGGTACTGTTATGTTCTTTTCACAAGGTAAAAAGAACATAGTAAAATTTTGCTATGTGAATTTTTTTTTTCACAATTCTTAGCTCAATAAATTTTATATTCTCTTAGGAGGAAAACTTAGAGCCCAAGAGAAGCAAACTAAGCATAACTAATTTTTCAAAATTTTAAAAGGTAGACACTAGAAGAAATTCTCGACATTAAAGAAATACTTATAAAAAGATATTTGTAGACGGTAGTCTAGCTATGAATGAAAATAGCTCACCTAATCAGAAAACACTTTGCCAATAAGTATACCTGACTACTAGAAAATCTTACTCAACATGATTTTTCATGAATAAGATCTCAAATCTTGTGATTAATTAACACAAGTATGAGCTTTATGCTCATCAAATGAAAATTGTTCATGGTTAATCCTCTTTTTCCTTCTAATTTTTAGAGGAAACCCTTTTTGGCGTTAAAAAGTATCATAAAACTTACTATCATCAAAGTAAGAGACTAAGTTTGACTCCTTACCAGAAGAAGTTTGTTAGGAGGATTTTGATAGCCTGTTGATAAGTAGATCCTTGTATCCTTCGATTATCAGATTTAGGTTGTCCTTCATATCTCCATTGTTGTTTTCACCTTCTCGTACCTTTTTCATATTTTGAGCATCATCCCCTACCTTAAATTGAGGAGGACATTTCTGAAATCTTCTTGACCGATTTGTGTTAATGCCACTATTACAAGTTCGAACATTAGACGAGCAGATTGAGATGACTTTCCAGGAAGTATTCTCAGGGTGAGTACTAAAACCAATTGGTTTAGACATCTGAATGTCAGTTACACCCTTGAAGATTAAATCTAAGGTGTATTGAAGTCGACCAAAATAGTTGTCATTCAACCTCAATTTCCCCTTCCATTGAACATGTCATTTTGAATCACAAAAGAGACATACTTTATGATTACCGAAGTGATTAGAGTAAGTAGGCTTCACAACATTGTTAGAAGATTTCTTCCTTCTGTGAGATGTGATGATTCCTTGATTAGTGTAAGATGAAAGCACATCATTAGCAAGAGGAAGGGTTTGCAATTTAGCTTCTAAAACAGGTTTCATCATAGAAACATGATTACATGTGATCACGTTTTCTAATAACACATTTGATTCAAAAACAATTGGTATAGTGGACTCCACAGAACAACCTTTACATTGAATAAAGAGATTACTCAATAGGCGTTCGATTTCCAAGACATCCTCCTTGAGTTTAGCCTCGAGTAAGGTTCAAGATGAACAAACTATGACATTTTCCTCACGAAGAATCCTTAATTGGGAATCACGATCCTTAACCATACCAATAATCATATTAACTTTGTGTTTTAGCCTATTGATTTCAACTACCTGGATTATAACAAATTTTAAAATAATTGTACTCTCTTAGGCTTCCCTTTCTACTTCAGAGTCAGACTCGTCATTAAGATAATCAGGGTAACACTTATCAATACTCGTCTCTTTCGTGGGAATATAATGTTCATTTATATGTGAGATCGACAAGTCTTTCTCTTCAATAGATTTCATACAAACATAACTTTTATTTCTGGTGATGCATTTGTCAGAGATAGTACTTCTTTCCATAGAGTCATATTTCTACAAAAACATACTTTGAGGTCTTTAACGTGTTTGCCTGCTCTGATACCAATTGAAAAAGCGGGGGTATAAAAACCATACCCAATAATTCGTTCGGCAATCTGTATGGACTAACTCCAATATAATTCCGAGAGAAGCAGCTTATAGAGCAAGTTCAATCAAGAAATATACCAAAGACTTATATCTCAATTTCTCAATACAATCTGCAATCAAACATATAGAAATTTGTGAACCCGATTGATATGAGAAATAACTTGGACGGTATCAAAGACCAATTCCCAAGTACCAATCAATTACACTTCCAACAAACAAGGTCGGATTTACCAATTGATTAAACTATGCACAACCTGTGATATTTCAATTATATAAACAAATATAATGCGGAAAAGAAATAACACAGACACCAGAAGTTTTGTTAACGAGGAAACCGCAAATGCAGAAAAACTCCGGGACCTAGTCCAGATTTGAACACCACATCGTACTAAGCCGCTACGGACACTAGCCTACTACAAGTTAACTTCGGACTGGAATGTAGTTGACCCTAACCAAGTCTCACACCGATTAAGGTACAGTCGCGTTCCTTACGTCCCTGAATACCAACAGGATTCTACGCACTTGATTCCTTTAGCTGATCTCACCGACAACTAAGAGTTGCTACGACCCAAAGTCGAAGACTTATAAACAAATCTATCTCTCACAGATAAGTCTATTCTGATAGATAAATCTGTCTCCCACAGAAGTACCTATGAAGTTTTTGTTCCGTCTTTTGATAAATCAAGGTGAACAAGAACCAATTGATAATCCGGTCTTATATTCCCGAATAACAGCCTAGAAATATCAATCACCTCACAATAACTTAACTATATGGTAGTAGAAGAAGTTATTGCGGAATCACAAAGAATGAGACGAAGAGCTTTGTGATTACTTTTTATATCTTACCTAATCGGAGATAAATCTCGAGTTAATTTTAGAGAAGATAATACTCATTACGATAGAACAAGTAAGATCAGATCACACAACTATAGAGAAAATAATTGGGTCTGGCTTCACGAATCCTAAATGAAGTCTTCAAGTCGTTAACCTATAATGGTTTCGGAAAAACCTAGGTTAAAGGAGAATCGACTCTGGTCGCAACTAGGACACAGGATAGTATCGGGATTAGGTTTTCCAGTTGCTAGAGTTCTCGCTTATATAGTCTTTCAAATAAGGCTTTGCTTTCAATCAAAGTTAAGATTGCTTAGTAACAAAGCATTCAATATTCACCGTAAGATGAAATCCTGATTTAAGATTCAAGCTAAGTCTGCTAAAACCAAAGAAATATCTCTCCACTGTTAGATTGTTTTAGCTTGTTACACACAAATGAAATATACCTTCATTTCGATATGGGTAACATACCTAAACGTGTATATTGAGTTGGCTCAATAATAGTTAACCAAAGTTAGCCATATGGACATTTTTGTCTTAACCACATTCATCTAACACTTCTAGATCAACTATGATGATCAATCAATCATGAAATATAATCAAATGAATTTAGTTGTGTTTCAAATAGAGTTGTTCAATTGTTCACTATTTCACAGAAATATATATCAACCAATTGAATCAAAATAGGATTGATTCATGAGAATCAATTCATGAACATTAAGCCACGGTTTTCAAAGACTGCATTCCTTAATTCATAAATGTATTTGTTGATGAGTATGAAAATTTACTTAACCGATTTTAGAACTTTAACCACTAAGTTTGCAAAAGGGTGCGCAAACTATAGCTTCCAGACTTTGTTCTTGTCCAGCAGTTTGCAAACCGGTATGCATACTGCTGTCCTGGACCTTAAGTCAGGTAGAACCGTTCACATACTGGTATGCAAACTTGGTTCCCGGACTTTAAAAGTAAAAACCGTTCACATACTGGTATGCAAACAGGGATTCCGGACCTGAATCATACCACAACAGTTTGCATACTGGTAGGGGTGTAAATTCGGGCAGGCCAGACTTAACATTTGTGAGCCCGTAAACAAATTCAGGCCGGGCAGGCCGGGTAAAAGTAGATAATTTGCTACCCAAAGACCGCCCAAAGCCCGGTTTTTATACGGGCAGGCCAGATCGGGCCGGACAGGCCACTATTTTTATTTTTTTTTCTTTTATTTTAAATTTAAATTTTCATATGAATGGTATTAAATGTATTTATTTTTAATACAATATCCTTTCCTTTCTAACATTGCATACCGTAAGTGATAGTATTATTTTATATTTAAATTACAATGGCAAACTTTTAATTTTAGCCTATAATAAATAATTAATTAGAGTACAATAAACTTTCTAATAAGAAAATTTATTACCATTAATGTTTTTAAAAGGCTAATTATAAGTAAAAGCAACTATATATTTTATTTTTCTTGACACAAAATTGACAATTATAAAATGGTAACTTTTAAGTCTTTTTAAGAGGATATTAAATGATTAATGGCACATAAAAGGCTTTCAGGCCGGGCACTAGGTCGGGTATCAAACCGGGCATCATAATTAATTGCAAAGCCCGAGACCGCCCAATAAATTAATCCAGTCCAGGTCGGGTGACCCATGACGGGCCATAACAGGATTTGAGCTACTTCGGGTACAGGCGGGGTCAAGCGGGTACAGGCAGGCCGAGTATTTTCGGGTATTATTTACACCCCTACATACTGGTATGCATACTGTGTTGTATCCAGACAAAAGTTAATTGTTCTAAACTCCCATTTCAATCATTGAAACATCCTTAGAATACGAAAATAGATGTCTCACAAAAAATATAAGCTTATAAGTAATTTTCAAGTGATTGAATGATCAATACTAAACTTTCCGAGTCGACATTAAATGATTGTCTGACACAAATCATGTAAGATGTTTCAAGGCGATTTTCACATGATCATATGTTGACTTATTATTTAGTTTCCAACAAACAAATTGTTTCCAACTAAACTCGTCAAGAATATGATGATTGTAGCTAAAGCAAAAAACTTCCAACACATATTTCGAGAAATAGATAACCGAGTTAAACTCAGCTTGAAATATCAAACGTGTATAATATAAAAGTCTATATAAAATTACAACTTTGTTGATGGGGAAAAATGATTTGCTGGTTTTCTAGGAAGTGGAGAGACGGCCGTGCGGACATAGACTCCTCAACCGAGCAAACTGCCTAACCTCAAACAGATGCACTGCACGGGAGTGCTTTGAGTTCGAGAGATCAATCTGTAAGACTCCGGCCTAAACCAAGAAATGGTCGTTCCAGAGTCAATTCAGTCACAAAGAGGGAAGGGGATTGATCTGTAGGAGGGAAGCTGAGAAGTGTTGGAGATTATGGTGATCAAGGATCGTGAATGTGTTGTAGATGTGTGCAAATGAACTGCTGGGTTCGAATAAGTTTGAATTGTGCTCAATTGAGAGAAATTGTTGCTCACACGATGATTCTTGGTTAGACGATAGATGTTGTCTGTATGTTACCAGTTGTCTTCAATCGTGGATTCAGAAACGTATTTATATTGCTAGAATGTAGACACATTGATCTCCAGTAAGTGTGATGGTTGCTCGAGTGAAAGAGTGAGAAAGTGGGAAATCGTGGTTAAACCAGTTCCAGGTCGTGCGGAGACTTGGTTGATTGTCCACCCACTAATTTGATGACTCCCTCAACTGCTTGCACGACTTACTCACATTTCTCATCGTGGATGAACACACGTGCCTTAGGCCGCCAGACCAAAACCCTAATTAATATCCCTACATGTGACATGATTGATGTCTCATGATTTGTGGAGTCTGCAATGCACACATTATTTAATTAGTCAGTTGTTGACTTGATTAGACGATGGGTCTAAATATTGTTGAGTCAAGCATGATTTCCGAATGCTCTATGATTCATGGATTGAACATGACTGCTGGGACATATGTATAATTGTCGAATGTATGTTGATAATTGAACCAGCATGATGAATATTGATAGCCTGAGAAAATATTGCCTGTATGATGAATTGTTGAATATTGATAATTGAATCAATATTAATATTCTGAGAAAATACTCCTCGCCTGAGTAAAATTACTGAATATTGATAGTTAGATCAATATTCCCCATCTGAGAAAATATTGCTCATTTGATAAATTAGGTTGTGCTTGATAACAGAGAAAGGAAATAATTCCATGGAAAGTGATTCCATGAAATTAGTTTCCTGGGGTAAGCAAAGAAAGACTTTCCATGGAATTAAGTTTAAAACATATTTTAGGCCACGCTTTTTTTACAATTCCACGGAAACATATTTTTGACCAAACAACGGAATACACGTTATTTCCATGGAAAGATGACTATTTTCATCGAATTAAATCCTATCAAACACATCCTTACTGAATATTGATAGTTTAATCAATAGTCCTTGTCTGGGAAAATATTGCTCGTTTGATGAATTACTGAATATTGATAGTTGAATCAATATTCCTCGTTTGAGCAAATATTGCTCGTTTGATGAATTATAGGTAGCATGACCAAATAAAGTTGGACCGAATATTATATAATTAATTAAGACGTTGATTGCTGAATAAACATAAATTATTAGCGTTTAGACTTGCTCAGAATATGATTTGCAGAGCATTCAGTTCGAAATCCTAATTTTGATTAATTGCTAATCAATTGATGATTTACTGAAAATCAATCAATGAGTTAAGGAGGACCGTCTACATGGGATGATGGATGACCATGTAGCGCCCAAGCGCTCGAGTGAGCATGCACCAAAGTCCTTTGTTGACCAGTTGGTGAAAGGATGATAAAATGCCGGTTTAATCATTTATTAAAATAGTACTCGTCTGAGCGTTAGGTAATAAAAACTAATTATTGAGAGATGAGGGACCTACCAAGGGGTGTGAAATCGGCCCTTGGTGGTCGTGGGACCAGCTGGTGGTCGATTGAGCAAATTCCAAGTTGGTTGGAAAGAGTTTGAACCCAACATGAACTGTTGAAAGCTAATAAGGTCAAACAAGGAAATTTGCTCGAATGAAGGAGTTTTCATGAGATTAGGGAAAATAATAAAATAATGGGAGAGGGGTGGGGCCGGCCACAGCGGCATGACCGTCCGGCCGGTGGGCCCAGTCCCTTAAGCATCTCTTTTATTATTTTATTAATATTATTTTTCTCCCTATTTTGCATAGGTTTCCTCATTCGTCCATATTTTTGAATGCTCGTTTGTGCATTTGGGTGCTCGTCTATCCAATTGCTAAATGCACTCGCACCATTTTCTCGGGGTTTACTCGGTGGTGGCCCAGATGCCCGATCGTGAATATTTATTACTAATTCGTGAAATTCAGCTGAGAATAATTCATGAAACGGAGTAATAAAAATTATTTGAGTATTCATTACTAATTCATGAAATTCGGCTGAGAATAATTCATGAAACAGAGTAACAAAATGAGTTGAATATCTATTATTAATCCATGGAATCCAGCTGAGGATCATCCATGAAACAGAGTAATGAGATATAATAAATCATTTTCTAGGAATTCAGTTGATGAATGACACGCTAGAATTAACCTATTTGCAGAATTGAGATATGAGATAATTGAAGCATCATACTCGTTCTGAGGAGGGTGTATAGTTAGGGAACAACGAATGGCGTGACGTCCTGAAGGCGTTATGCTATATACTAGCATGTAATATGTCTAGGAGCCTCCCAATCATTAAGAGATTCTATACATGGTCTCTCTACGTAGTCAGGGAACAACGAGAAACGTGACGTCCTGAAGGCGTTAGGCTCTATACTATCATGCAATATGTCTAGGAGCCTCCCAATCATTTTGATTCTATGTAGAGGTGATGATGAAATGTGTGAATCATTGAAAGCTCAGCTGAGAGGCCTTTCAAGAAACATATTCATCATAGCTCTGAGAGGAAGTTCGCTCAGTCAGAGATCATGAAATGGTCCATGGATCATAAAATATGAATTGCCACATACATTCCTGACACGGACAGAAACATGCAGTATCATGATTTTACGATTTTAGCCATTGCGAAAAATCCACCATCAACAGACTTAGTCTCATTAGGAGACATGCTTGATATAAAACGTCTATTTTGTGTCTTTAGACTATTTGCTTGTGTCTTGAACGCTTGACGAAGGATTTCAATGCCATTGATTAATTTGCAACCTGAACCCCTTGGTTTATACATGAGCCTGGTGCTTGCAGTACCATTTTTTTGTTTGTCACTCTTAGAAACATCACTTCTTAAACCCTGGTCACGGGGCCATAATTGAGGTTGCTCTCAAGAGGGGATGATGTAATGACCATGGTTGTATGTCCCGGTTTCATTTTATGTTGAAGGATTAGCATAGGAGAGCTTGGTACCAATTACGATTCTTGCATTGTCAAACTGATCGTCAGTCCCCATTATTTTTTTAAATCTCTTTTTCATTTTTCCTTTTTCTGCAAGACCTAGATTGAGACCCACGTAGAAAAGCATGATGTAAAGACCTAGGTGGTCGAATTTTGAGGTACTTTGATGAAGGACTTAGTGGAAATACATGGTGTACATCGATCGACTGTGGAGGTAATGAATCCCGTCTAAGAATTGGTGCTTGCATGTTATATGCTCTGGAAGTTGTAGGAACTGTTAGAGCATTGCTCGGTCGAACTCGCAAGCGTTGCTATCTCAAGCTTGTTTGTCAAATTTAGTTGTCAAAACTATGTGTCTTGATTTCTAGTCTACTTATAGCTAAGTCTCAGACTAGGATAGTTAAGTGTAGTTGAGATCCAGACTCCATGGCGATCATCTTACGAAGACGAAGAACTACTCAAAGAACTAGTGGAACTTCATCCGAGTAAAAGGTATGTGGAGACTTGAACTTATCTGTAAAAGCGGGGGTACAACAACCTCACCCAATATTTCGATTAACAATCTGTATGGACTAACTCTAATATACTTTTAAGAGAATCAACTAGACAGTCAAACTCAATCTTAATAAAAAGTATATCAAGGAGTTAATATCTCTATCTCTCGATTTGATCTTTACTCAAGCAAATGGAAATCTGGGAGTCTTTATCAAATACTAGAGAGATAAACTTGGATGGTACCAAAGACCAATATCCAAGTGTCAATCAATGTAAATCAACAACCACAGGTTGGATATTATAATTGAATGATCTTAATGCACAACATGTGATATTTCAATTATATAACAAAATATAATGCGGAATAGAAATAACACAGACACCAGAAGTTTTGTTAACGAGGAAACCGCAAATGCAGAAAAACCCCAGGACCTAGTCCAGATTGAACACCACACTGTATTAAGCCTCTACAGACACTAGACTACTACAAACTAACTTCTGTCTGGACTGTAGTTGAACCCTAATCAATCTCACACTGATTCAAGGTACAGTTGCGCTCCTACGTCTTTGATCCCAGCAGGATACTACACACTTGATTCCCTTAGCTGATCTCACCCACAACTAAGAGTTGCTACGACCCAAAGTCGAAGAGTTCAATAAACAAATCTATATCACACAGAAAAGTCTACGATAATAGATAAATATGTCTCCCACAGATAAACCTCTGAGTTTTGTTCCGTCTTTTGATAAATCAAGGTGAACATGAACTAATTGATAACCCAGACTTATATTCCCGAAGAACAACCTAGTATTATCAATCACCTCACAATAATCTAAATCGTATTGTAGCGAAACTAGATATTGTGGAATCACAAACGTTGAGACGAAGATGTTTGTGATTTCTTTTTATCTTGCCCTATCGGAGATATAATCTCAAGTCAATTATTAAATTGAACTCGTACGATAGAAAATGGCAAGATCAGATCACTCAACTACAAGAAAGTAGTTTCGTCTGGCTTCACAATCCCAATGAAGTCTTTCAGTCGTTAACCTACAGGGTCTCGAGAAGAAACCTAAGGTTAAAAGAGAATCGACTCTAGCAAAACCAACTAGTATCACACAGGAGGTGTTGAGATTAGTTTTTCCAGTTGCTAGATGTCTCCTTTATATAGTTTTCAAATCAGGGTTTGCAATCTAAGTTACCTTGGTAACAAAGTATTCAATAATCACTGTTAGATGAAAAACCTGATTCAACCAAGCTAATATCTTTCAACCATTAGATCGAAACTTAGCTTGTCACACAAAAATATAATGTATTCATTTAGGTTTGAGTAACTGTACCTAAACGTGTACACTTAGTTGGTTCACAAATAGTTAACCAATGGTTAGCCATATGAGCACTTTCATATTAACCGTATTCATCTTTCTCATAACTAGTTCAAATGACTCATAAGAACTAGTTCAAGAGTTGTTCAATTGCTTAGGTCTTTATTCATAGACACAATTGAAACAAAATCGGTTTGATTCACTTGAATCAATTCATGAACAATATAGCCACGGTTTGCAAAGATTGCATTCCTTATAATTTATTGCTTTAAGTTCATGAACAACCGATTTGAAAAATAACTAGCTTGGGTACGTGTACGGGTATGCGTACCTTAGCTACCGGATTTGAGTTTACAAACTCAGCAGAAATTTTCGGTTCGCAAACTTCCATGGGGACGCGTACGGGTATGCGTACCTAAGGTGACTGGTTTACTAGTTTGCAAACTTACAAACTCAGTATAAATTTTCTGTATGAAAACTTCCGCAGGTATGCGCACGGGTACGCGTACTCAACCTGTCTCCTTCACCAATACCGCATGCACACATATGCACGCACTTGGTTTCCGGCACATGGATTTATACACTAATGTGCGAACACACTATATATGCTTATATCCATAGTTGGTAATCTCAACTCTACATTTCAATCATTGAAACATTCTTCTATAATGCTATAACAATCGTTATTCACGACTATCGTCATCAAAGCTATTTTCAAGATTGAAACGTCTTCATGACTTTCGTCACGGGTAAAGATGAAAATGGTTAAAGCAAAAGCTCACCAATACATATTTCGAGGAAAAGATACGCGAGTAAACTCGGCTCGAAATAACAAATGTGTATGTTTTAAAACTATCATACTTATACGACTTTGTCTCAAGAGTAGGAGATTGAATAGACTTTTGAGTGACAGATAAGCTCAAGTTTCCACATACCTTTTTGTCGGATGAAGTTACACTTATTCCTCGAGTAGTTCTTCGTCTTCATAAGATGATCGCCATGGAGTCTGGAGCTCAACTACACTTAACTATCCTAGACCGAGACTTAGTCATAAGTAAACTAGAAATCAAGACATATAGTTTTGATCACTAATATTGACAAACATGCTTGATATAGCAACGCATGCGAGTTCGACCGAGCAGTGCTCTAACATTATCTATCACTCAAAAGTCTATCTACTCCATCTCCTACTCTTGAGACAAAGGTCGTATAAGTATGATAGTTTTCATACATACACATTTGCTATTTCGAGCCGAGTTTACTCGCCTATCGTTTTCTCTAAATATGTGTTGGTAAGCTTTCGCTTTAACCATTTTTCATATTTACCCGTGACGAAAGTCATGATGACGTTTCAATCTTGAAAATGGCTTTGATGACGATAGTTGTGAATAATGACTATTATAACATTATAGAAGAATGTTTCAATGATTGAAATGTAGAGTTGAGATGACTACCTATGGATATAAGCATATATAGTGTGTTCACACATTAGTGTATACATCCATGAACCGGAAACCAAGTGTGTTCATATGTGTGCATACGGTATTGGTGAAGGAGACAGGTTGGGTACGCGTACTGGCAGAACTTTTCTACCCGAAAAATTCTGCTGAGTTTGGAAACCAAAAGCCAACTCAAATCCGGTAGCTAAGGTAGGCATACCCGTACGCGTACCCAAGCTGGTTATTTCTCAAATCGGTAGTTCATGAACTTAAAATAATAAATTATAAGGAATGTAATCTTTGCAAACTGTGGCTATATTGTTCATGAAGTGATTCAAATGAATCAAACCGATTTTTTTTCAATTGTGTCTATGAATAAAGACCTAAGAAATTGAACAACTCCTCAACTAGTTCTTATGAGTCATTTGAACTAGTTTATGAGAAAGATGAATACGGTTAATATGGAAGTGCTCATATGTCTAACCATTGGTTAACTATTTGTGAACCAACTAAGTGTATACGTTTAGGTATGGTTACTCAAACCTAAATGAAATACATTTCATTTGTGTGTGACAAGCTAAGTTTCGATCTAACGGTTGAAAGATATTAGCTTGGTTGAATCAGGTTTTTCATCTAACGGTGAATATTGAATGCTTTGTTACTAAGCTAACATAGATTGCAAACCCTGATTTGAAAACTATATAAGGGAGAACTCTAGCAACTGGAAAAACTAATCCCCACACCTCCTGTGTGATACTAGTCTGTTTTGCTAGAGTCGATTCTCATTTAACCTTAGTTTTCTTCTCGAGACCCTGTAGGTTAACGACTTAAAGACTTCATTGGGATTGTGAAGCCAGACGAAACTACTTCTCTTGTAGTTGAGCGAGATGATCTTGCCATTTTCTGTCGTACGAGTTCAATTGAATAATTGACTTGAGATTATATCTCCGATAGGGAAAGATAAAAAGAAATCACAAACATCTTCGTCTCATCGTTTGTGATTCCATAATATCTTGTTTCGCTACCATACGATTAAGATTATTGTGAGGTGACTGATAATTCTAGGCTGTTCTTCGAAAATATAAGTCCGGGTTATCAATTAGTTCATGTTCACCTTGATTTCTATCAAAAGACGGAACAAACTCTTAGGTTCATCTGTGGGAGACAGATTTATCTATTATCGTAGACTTTTCTGTGTGATATAAATTTGTTTATTCAAGTCTTCGACTTTGGGTCGTAGCAACTCTTAGTTGTGGGTGAGATCAGCTAAGGGAATCAAGTGCGTAGTATCCTGCTGGGATCAGAGACGTAAGGAGCGCAACTGTACCTTGAATCAGTGTGAGATTGATTAAGGTTCAACTACAGTCTAGACCGAAGTTAGTTTGTAGTAGGCTAGTGTCTGTAGCGGCTTAATACAGTGTGGTGTTCAATCTAGACTAGGTACCGGGGTTTTTCTGCATTTGCGGTTTCCTCGTTAACAAAACTTCTGGTGTCTGTGTTATTTCTATTCCACATTATATTTTGTTATATAATTGAAATATCACAGGTTGTGTGTTGTATCGATCAATTGTGAAATCCAACCTTTGGTTGTTGATTGGATATTGATTAATCCTTGGATATTGGTCTTTGGTACGATCCAAGTTTTCTTGTATTTGGTAAAGACTCACAAATTTCTATTTGTTTGAGTATAGATCAAATCGAGAGATAGATATATTAACTCCTTGATATACTTTTTATTAAGATTGAGTCTGACTGTCTAGTTGATTCTCTTAAAGTATATTAGAGTTAGTCCCTACCGATTGCTAAACACATATTGGGTGAGGTTGTTAGACCCCCGCTTTTTCAATTGGTATCAGAGCAGGCAAACACGTTTAAGATCTCAAAAGTCTGTGTTTGTAGCGATCTGACTCTATGGACAGAGATGTTATCTCTATTAACGTACCACCAGTCTTCGATGGCTCAAACTACTTATGGTGGAAAATTTCTATGCGAGCTTTTCTTCAATCGCGTGATTTTCAATCATGGGTATATGTTGTTAATGGCTATGATGCTCCCGTTGTGGCAATAGGTAATGCTACTGTTCCAAAGAATATTGACGAATACGATGCTGCTGAGATACTTGCTGCAAAGCAAAACTCTGACGGTTTGAATGCCATCATACATGCCATTACCCCAAACCTTCGGCACCATGTGTCAAATTGCACTAGGTCTAAAGATGCTTGAGATATCTTAGAAACCATATTCGAAGGAAATACCAGTGAAAAGAAAGCCAGGCTTCAAAACCTAAATTCCGATTGGGAAAACCTTCATATGGCAGATGAAGATTCATTTGATGAGTTTAATCACAAAGTGTCTGAAATTGTTAATGCATATTTTGCGTTGGGTAAGACTATTCCTGAAAAGGACATTGTGATGAAAATTATCAGATCGCTGCCAGCTAGATACGATTCTAAGAAGCATGCCATCGTTGAGGGAAATAACCTTGACACACTTTCCAGAAATACTTTGATTGGAAAGTTAAGAAATCTTGTTCTTGACCGAAACACAGGAAGAACTTCTGCATTCAACGCTGTGAGCACAACAAATGAATATCCTAACTTGTCTTGGGCGGATGAATGTTGTTCCAATCATGTTGATTTTGATAAATCACTGATAATGAAAGAAATCAAAGAGTTTATAAGGAGGAAGAATAGATGTGATTTATATCCATCTTCATTTAATGCTTCTGATTATTCAACCCAAAAAATTCCTACTCTGAGTGATTACATCGACGATGATCATAACAGGTGTAATGGTTTTTCGGCACTTTCTGCATATTCCCTCACTTTTCAACTTCTGATTCAGATTTTGAATGTGACATAGAGTTTGTTGATCTTTGAATAAGGAGATTCTTCAAGAAAATCTTCAACTAAAGGCATCCTTGAAGAAAGTTGAATCATCACTCTTGATAAAGAACATTGAGATAGAGCGTCTTAATGACAACTTTGTCAAAACCATGTATCTAAAGGAAGAAGAGATTAACACTCTTAAGAATGACCTGCAAAGGTTATCTGGAAGTTCTGACAAAATCTCAACAATGTTATTCGGTCAGAGATCCTTTGGGAACACTAATGGTTTAGGGTTCAAAAGCAAAACTGAAAGCTCGAAAAACATGTTTGTTCCAACTAATCAGAGAACAATGATTGTTGATTGTTGTGTTAAACAGGAAGTGCCACATAAAAACAAAAAATCTTTATTGATTTGTTCTTTTTGTGGAAATTCAAATCATGATCAAAGCATGTGTTGGAGATTCAGAAGGAGCAATAAAAGAATCACCAAATTTCAAGAGAACATGCAGAAATTGAATTTAGCTCTGGATAATCAAGGTCGTCCAAGAAAATCCAGATCTAGACGAGGTAAGAAATTTGTTTACACAACAGACACTGACAAGCCAGTAAAAGGAAAAAATTGTGAGCACTTGGATCATTCTGTCACTAATTAATTCTAGTGACGTCTGCATCCTCATCTTTAACTTGGGAAAAATGAGGTTTGCATTTAGAAGTGGCTCAAGTCTGTGTATTTGTAAATATTTCTTATATTTGTTAAGAAAATATTCTCCTAAGAAGATGGATGGTGGATGACAAATCCTGAAAGACTCATTCAAAGTATTTTTAGGGTTTTGTGTTCATAAATCCATATATATTTATGTGTCCTTCCTTTCTCATTCCTTATCATAAGATACAATCTCATGGCTCATGTAACTAGAGGGATCACAAAAAGAGATGCAGTTAGTGTGTATCTCTGTGAAGGAATCTCTTCCTCAAGAGTAAAGAAAGTGAAGTCGACAATCAATGGAGAAGGTTCTTCCTCTAACTGTCTCTTGTCTGTTTGTCATTATGATAATAATTTTAGAGGCATGGTGAAAGATTTCTCAACAAGAGAAATGATTTAAAATCTCAAATCGTTTCCTCTTTGGAAAAGATAACTCACTATGAACAAATGTTGTCCTTAACCAAGAACACCTTGTGTGAACTAAAAATAGAACTTAGTGAGTTAACTGACATTTCTGAAGACCTAGAGGAATTGAATGATCTCATAATCAATAGTTTCTTCAATAATGAGAAGGATTTCTCAGTTGATGCTCTGAGAAAGCTCTATAATGTCTAGGAAACTTCTTAAGAGAATTTTTATTCTTGGTTTGTTTAAGAAAGATAACTAGGGTTTGGAATAGCTATTATTGTGAGTACACATAGCTATGTCCAACGCTTTCATCTTACAATGTTTTTAGATTTATTTATTTAAATTCTAAAGTTGATTTGGAAGATGATTTTTGCAGTATTAATCTTTATGGTTTTGTATATTGCAATATGTTATGGGATATGTGTGTTTGCGTCCGTGATCTATTATTGTCCCATACGATGTCAAAAGTTATCTCTTTCATATGTCGATATGCATGTATTGATACAAGATCGATGAACTTTTGACAAACAAAAGTTAAGCCTATTATGTCATTTATTGATGGAAGATAGGTTAAAATCTTTTGTTTACGAGGATTATGTCTATTGTATGTCATTGTGAAAATAATGATGGAAAATAGCAATGAATCCTTGTCTATTCCGCAGTACTGATCTTCCCTGATCCATATTTTATGTATATATTGTGCGGCTTCATAAGTCTTCTTATGTGAGCATTTCCAACTAGACTAATCATAGACTCGTTTTGGTTAATTTGGTTGTGTATTCCGATTAAATTAATCATGGGTTCTCTTGTGATTAGTTTAATTGAGAACTTTGGATACAAAATCATTTTATGGTTTTTGCTGTCTAAAGAAATCCTTCTTTTCTCATGAAAGTAAGGTCGCTCTTGTTGTTCTTTCGGGAATGACATCAAATGGGGGAGAGTTCTTTTGAACTTGCGCTTAATTTCCATATCTTTGTGGGGAGTATGGCTGTGGAATAGTTGAGGAGTTATCTTGTATATTTATAAACTTCGTGATGAATGCATTTAGCTTCGGCTTTATGATTGCATCTAAACAAAGTTGATATTAACTCCTTGTATTTGATAAAGACTCACAGATTTCTATTTATTTGAGTACAGATCAAATCGAGAGATAGAAATATTAACTCCTTGATATACTTTTTATTAAGATTGAGTTTGACTGTCTAGTTGATTCTCTTAAAATTATAATAGAGTTAGTCCATACCGATTGCTAATCGAAAAATTGGGTGAGGTTGTTAGACCCCCGCTTTTTCAGGAACCTCATACAACACCGACATTTGGTTCCTGACCCCAACTTTTGAAGCAAAGAGACTGAGTCATCATATGAGAGAAGAATAACTCAATTTGGAGTTGTATAGCTGTTTGTGGGTGAAAACTGTTTCTGTTGTTTTCGGTAATTTCATGTGTGTGGGTGAGAAACGAGTTTAAACCCTAAACGATATACTGCACGGGAGTACTTTTGATTCGAGAGATCAATCTGTACAATCCTGGCCTAAACCAAGAAATGGTCGTTCCAGGATTGCTTCGGTCACGAAGTGAAGGAGAAGGGCTGGTCTTAGGGAGGGAAGCGAAGAAAGTGTTGAGACCAGAATAGTTGATTCTGGAAGTGTGGGTGTTTTCTGACTTGTATCAGAAAGTTGAATTGGCTAGCTGAATGAAATCTATCAAATGATTTTCGGATGTGGTATTGTTCTCCTGACCAAAACTTGTTGTTTGGTGGGAAATAGGTGAGACCTATTGTTTAAGGGTGAAAACTATTTCTGCCGGTTTTGGTAATTTGGGATGTGTGGATGAGAAATGAATCTAAACCCTAAACAAATGCACTGCACGGGAGTGCTTGTGATTCAAGAAATCAATATGTACAACTCTGGCCTAAACCAAGAAATGGTCGTTCCAGACTTGCTTCGGTCACAAAGTGAAGAAGATGGGGTTGATCTTAGGGAGGGAAGCGAAGAAGGTGTTGAGATTGTGAAGGTGTTGGCTGTGTATGACTTGTATCAGAAAGCTGAACTGGATTGCAGAATGTAAGCTATCAGTTCTGGAGTTTGGATACGGTTGTATCAACACTTGGTTTCTCTTTCCTTGTCCTGTTTTTTGGAAATAGGGAGAAGAACCTATTTATACAAGTCATTGAGCCTAACCCACGTCTCTCATGGAAGTGGAGGAAGTGGAGTGATGGAGTAGTGGAGTTGTATGTTAGTGTCACACGACCAGTCTTG
Source organism: Papaver somniferum (assembly GCF_003573695.1). NCBI lineage: Eukaryota > Viridiplantae > Streptophyta > Magnoliopsida > Ranunculales > Papaveraceae > Papaver > Papaver somniferum. Next base: position 107,774,555 of record NC_039367.1, on the reverse strand, counting down.
CCCACTTCTCCCATCATCACTAACCCTCCATGTCTTCCTGACAAGTTCTTGTGATGGCGTGTTGCACGCTGCACACTGTAAACCTCCAGACCAATACCCCAGTATGTATCCCCCAGTTTGTGACATGCTTGATGTCTCGAATGTGTGGATCATGGGACCCACAAAAAGTAGCATGTGATGCTAGATTAAATAACTAAGTTATTTAGGAAGTCGATACTTGTGAAATATCGTGTGTATTATATGCAGGTAATGCATCAAATATATTCAATATGTATGAAGTATCGCTGTTTTAAGGCTTAATGGAGTAAGTCACGGATTAAGTGTCTTAAAATAGCATCACGCCCAGCCATCTTCGAGTGATCGTTTGGAGGCTGTGCAGGTAAACCCTGACTTGGTCGATCACTCCGTGTGGAAGAGTGGTGGACGGTGATCGTGGTGATGCCTCACCGGTAGCCTAACTCCTGTCTTAGGGTGTCCGTCCAAGCTGGCGAAGTTGGACAGATGAGATGACTTGCGACCCACATCAGCGACCATCGGATTAGGGTTTAGGGGGTGCTCAAACACCAACCTTTAGCTTGGTCGAATCCAAGCATGGGATACGTTTTTGGCAAGACCGATCGGTCATGCATGTAGACGGCATGCCGGTGTACATGTCCGTACCTCGCTGTCCCATGGAAATGCGATCTAAGTCACTCAATTTTTCCGGCAAAGTTGAGTGGTCGAGAACAATTTGAAATTGAAAACGCACGACCATGCCTTGTTTGGGCGCACGAATCGAGGCGCCTAGCCATGGTCGGTCTTGGCCGATTGGTCACACATGTAGACGGACCCACGGTGATTGTATTGACATGCTTGGGACCCTTTGGATGGTCGTGATCAACTTGAGACCTCTAGTGGAATTTCCTGCGACCCTTTTAACCTCACGCCGGCCTAACTTCGGGTAATCGTACGTGATTATGTGGCTAGGTCAGGGGAGGATCGATTCTACATGCGTGAAGGGGGCCCGCCGGTGTGCAGGACAACGCTTGTCCAACCGGCCATGGGACGATCCACACCGTCCAACCACGCCGGTGAAGTTGGACGGACGTGATGAATTTGAGACTGCCATAGGCGGCCTTTGTTCGCACGACTCCTCCAAGCCGCTCCATACCAGCCTGGACATCCAACTTCAGTCTGGTGTTCGGTGGTAGTTTGGGAGGCATGGTAGGTATTCGACCGACCAGGGAATAAACGGGCCCGCTGGTGGTCATTAAGGTGGTAGCCTGCTCCTGCTGAGGATCGTCTAGGCTGGTTAAATCATGCTTCCAACTTGCGTGGTCGTGATTATTTCTAAGACTGATGTAGTCCAGATGCTCGATCGGGATAGTATAACACACCGAGAGATGTATGCTCAATCGGGCTAGTATAACACACCGAGAGTTGTATCCTGTACGGGTATTTCGTGCACGCCTCATTAGTGACACTTGGAGATTCGTGTTACTCTGCTGAGAGCAACACTCAGTCGTGATGCCGCACCAATAATGAGAGTTCAGCAGGAAATACAAGGCTAATCGTGTATTGATTGAGAATGCTATAAATTCACAGGGTATATGGGATTGTTGCTACATGCTCCAACCTGGATGAATTAGTAAAGTGAAGAAGTATTCATCACTTATCAGTGGCTCTATCCTTTGCAGGATGTCAGCGCATAATTTTGGCTTTTACAATTTTAGCCCTGAACTAAAATCCACCATCAACATTAAATCCGCTGCCTAGCGCATAATGGTTGCATTATTGTGGGGTAGGCATGAGATGGTGACAGTTAAAGATAAAACTTATGAGACAAAGTTAGATGTTACCAGGAGAGATGGGTCGTCCTATCCTTGGAGCATGTCATGTTCAAGAGGCGTTCAGGCGAGCGTTCCCCTAGCATGATGTCGGTCTTGCCTGCTTCGATCGACCTTGCTTTTCCTGCTTCGGTCGAGATCCTGCTCCGTGCTTGCTCCATTCAAATGTCGGTCTTGCCGGATCGACCTTGCTAAGCCTGCTTCGGTCGAGGGGCTATTGCGCCTGCTTGATCGAACGTGGGCTTGATGTGCCTAATCGACGGACTGTTGCGCCTGCTTCGTTCGTGGGAGTACGCCAGGTGTGACGACGACCTTGGTGGGACCGGTTTCCTCCTTCAGGTATTTGAGCCAAGAAGGGAATAGAACTTGTATGCTCCTCTTCCCATAGACAACCGTGCATGTAACCCTGAACGGATGTGGACCCCACCACGTATATGCTTCGACCAAACGTTGCCCTGTTGCACCTGTTTGATAGGCATGTGGGCCCGCCTACTTCACTCAACCGTGGGACTCCTCATGCGCCTGCTTGATCGAACGTGGGCTTGTTGTGCCTGCTTCGGTTAAACGTGGGTCCACTGTGTGCCTACTTTGGTCGAACGTGGGACCCTATGTAAGCATGCTTTCTTCGAACATGGGCAGATGTGCATGCTTCAATTAAACACGGGTCCACCGTGTACATGATTCAAACGTCGGCCCCGTGCTTCGACTGAAAACCGGCCCTGCTGTGTGCACCTATTTCATTCTAATACAAGCGTTGTGACCTTGATTAACTCCGGATTCGTGGATTCTACCAACACCGGCCTTGTTTGCTGACGTGGCCCAATACCAGCCTTACTTGCTGACGTGGCTCAATATCAGCCTTGCTTGCTTTGCCCGAACGTGGGACCCGCCGCGTGCCTGTTTTGCTTGGGGCCGGCTGTGCCTGCTTTGACCAATCTGGAGCTAGTTGTGCCTGATCAAGTGAGACCCGCCGCGTGCCTGCTTTGACCAGACACCAAACCTGTTGCCTCACCCAACACCAGACTTGCTCCTTGACCAACGCCGGCCTTGCCTTGACGAACACTGGCCTTGCTGATTTGACGAACTACGACCTTGGTGACGGACATCGCTGCCTCGACCGACACCGTCCTTGCTGCTGTGACGTCTTGCTGACTAACACCGGTCTTGATAACCAACATAGGTCTTACCTTTGCTCGTGGAACCCATGATGCTTGCTTTACCCAAACGTGAACCTTGTATATTCGAACGTGGTGTGGGTCCCGATGAGAGCGTTGAAGCAGCTTCTGGAGCGAGCAGGTCCTGGAGAGCGTTAGAGAAGCTTCTGGAGCGAGCAGGAATCAGAGAGCGTTGAAGCAGCTTCTGCTGGAGAGAGTGTTGAAGCGGCTTCTGCTGGAGAGAGTGTTGAAGCGGCCTTTTTTTCAGCTTGATTTTCCTTTGCGAATTACATGCTTCTTGATTGACTACCTCTCTTGTGTTGAAGAAGTTCTTGACTGATGGCGAAGGAATTTCATGCTGAGCCTCAGTCCCCAAGCGTGGTCTACGTGGCTCCATCTTGTATGCCCGATGGGTCTTTTGTATGTAATGGTTGTTGATATGGTGAAGCTCTGGATGGTATCTATCGACGAGGAACAACAGTTCTTGGCAGCAGCTGTGATCAGAAGAGACTGGCAGGGAGAGACGTGGTGGCAACTTGCACGAACTTGGCACCCTCTTAAGTCCCAGGTGCAATCTCCTTTGGTAACGGAACTACTTTTTCCATGAGAGACAAATTCTGAAAGCGTCTCTCATTGATGTAGTTAACGTCGATCCAGATATGGAATATCTTGGACGTTGTTCAATTATTGCGGCAGTTGTTCACGTGGTGCTAGAGTTGAAGTTGGCAATTTTGGACACGCAGGATGTTGTATCTCGGTGACTTTCCTCTTGCTGCTTTAGTGAAACTGCTTATAGAAGGCTGAAGTTTGTATTGCTTGTTGGTGAGATGTATGCTTCCGCGAACATCATGAGGCTCTTCATTACTGGCAGGCTTGTTCTTCTAGTAGGGCAGGTGCTGTCGCAACTAAGCGTTTAGCAGCTTCACGGAGTTCATAGGATTCTTCGACAAAGCACGATAGATAGGTTCCGTCATATTGATGCACAATTACACCACTTGTTGTTCATTCACATTTGGATCGTGACCCTCAAGTGTCCTGAATTCGGGACGCTCCAGTAGATCCGAAGATGTCCCTGGCTCGCTCTTTGTCCGGGATGACATGATAGGTGAACCCTTTGTGATGATTTGGAGATGAAAATATTCGTTGAATCTTCCGAAACGCTTCCTGTTGTAGTGCGGTCCAGACGAAACTTTCTCCTCTCTTCAGCAAGGGAGTGAATAAAGCAACGAGCTAGGCTAAGCCAGGTATAAAACGTCGAATTCACCTTGCCCATGAAGTTGTGGAGCCCTTTAACGGTTTGCGGAAGCGGCATTATGAGGATAGATTGAGTCTTGGATTTGACTACTATATCGTCCACGTAGTCTTCAACTTGCTTATGCATCATGTCATGGAAGATTGTCGTCATAGTGCGTTGATACGTCGCACTGGCACTTTTCAAAACGAATAGCATTACGGTATAACAAAAGTTTCCAATAGGGTTTGAAAAGATGTCTTACTTGCATCATGCTCATACAGCCTTATCTGGTTGTAGCCGCTACATCCATCCATGGAGGAGAACATGCCGTGTTCGCTGGTAGAATCTACCAACATGTAGATGTTGGGTAGAGGAAATCGTCATCGGGGCAGCATTCATTCAAGTCTCTGGAATCCATGCAACACCTAATCTCGCGCCTGAATTTCCTCGGAGATTGTTTGACCGACTTGGATCGGAGATTGTATGAATGCTTACACAAGGTCGAGCTGATGGAGATATGCCTAGGAGATTCCTCATCGTCAAGCTCATCAGTTGCGGAGTTGGTACCATCTTGCAGCTGTCGTGGAGCGTCTAGCACTTCTTCTTGTGGCTGATCGTTGTTGTAGCATTCCGTTGGGTGGAGAAGAATTAAGATGCCTTGTCAGCAAGGATGCATCATGGGGCCTAGCCTTCGATGATGCAGGTCGGTCCTCCTCCTGGATTGACGCTCACGTGGGGAGTGGGAGTGCAATGGACTTTGTCTGATCCTTCCCACGGAGCTTCCCTCTGTTTGAACAGTTCCACGCGCATATTCGTGCGTAAGGAAACAATGATGCATGAATACAAATGACTTCTTTATTCATCATAGTCTTCAGGCATTGGTGATACGTTGAAGGGACGATCCCGTATGTGCTGGTCTGGATTCCTTCAAAGTCTGTCATTGTGGTAGGAAGCCATACGATCTTTCCTGAGCGAACCTTGGCCGTCCTGAGAGTCTTGAGATTAATCACATTCGAAGACGCTCCCGTGTCGATGAGGGCCCTTTTGATCTCTGAAACCTTGATGCGTGCAGTAACGTGTAGGGCCCGGTTGTGACCCTCTTCTGGTTGATTGCAGCAAAACGTCTCTGCCCGTTGATTCTTCGAGAGGTGCAAAAGTTCGCATAAACTTTCCACTAGAGAAACCACTTCCTGATCCACCGGCCTCTGGCTCATAGTGAGACTATTGAATTGAGGAGGATCGTTGTGAGGATCAGTCCCCAGTGTAGGAATCTCCATGACATGACCGTTCATATCTGATGTCGCTTCTTTGATCAGGTCCATGTAGGTCCCCGCCGCTGAAGTACCTTCTCCGGGTGCGTTGAATGTGTTCCTTGTTGGCTCCAGGGGATGTCGCGACTCTTGTGGAAATCGATCTGTTAATGTCTTAAGAAAAGTGAGTACCTCTTTCTGAGTTGCATCCGTATCCGTTTGAGTCTTAGCAAGGACTTCCTGCCTCTCCATGCGATGGTATTGGGAGATGGTCCTCCTCTTGCTCCTCCAACTCCTCGTTCTGATAAAGGGGTGGAAGTTGTTGCTCTGGTGACCGCCGGAGGCGTTACACTTGAGGAGATGCCGGGATTTGCGGCTGCTCTGGCTCTGGTGATGTGAGGTGTTACACTTACGGGAACATCTCCTGCTCCGCTGGTGCTGATAGTAGAGGAAGCAATTCCACGAGATACATTGATCATATTGACTGGATGCACAGTGACACCTGGGATATCAACACCGAGAGTGTTGTCAACGCTAATCCCGTCAGGATTGGTCGCTGATCCAGACCTAAGATCCACCATTTTTCGAAATCAGTAAAATTGAATTGGTATTGAAGAAATTGACTTCACAACCGAGAGTAATCTCCCACTGTGGTCGCCAATTGTTTATGGGTGAAAACTATTTCTGTCGGTTTTGGTAATTTGGGATGTGGATGAGAAATGAATCTAAACCCTAAACAAATGCACTGCACGGGAGTGCTTGTGATTCGAGAAATCAATTTGTACAACTCTGTCCTAAACCAAGAAATGGTCGTTCCAGACTTGCTTCGGTCACAAAGTGAAGGAGTTGGGGTTGATCTTTAGGGAGGGAAGCGAAGAAGGTGTTGAGATTGTGAAGGTGTTGGTTGTGTATGACTTGTATCAGAAAGCTGAACTGGCTTGCAGAATGTAAGCTATCAGTTCTGGTGTTTGGATACGGTTGTATCAACACTTGGTTTCTGTTGTCCTGTCCTGTTTTTTGGAAATAGGGAGGAGAACCTATTTATACAAGTCATTGAGCCTAACCCACGTCTCTCATGGGAAGTGGAGGAAGTGGAGTGATGGAGTAGTGGAGTTGTGTGTTAGTGTCACACGACCAGTCTTCCCACTTATCCCATCATCACTAACCGTCCATGTCTTCCTGACACGTTCTTGTGATGGCGCATTGCACGTTGCACGCTGTAAACCACCAGACCAATACCCAGTATGTATCCCCCAGTTTGTGACATGCTTGATGTCTCGAATGTGTGGATCGTGGGACCCACAGAAAGTAGCATGTGATGCTAGATTAAATAACTAAGTTATTTAGGAAGTCGATACTTGTGAAATATCGTGTGTATTCTATGCAGGTAATGCATCGAATATATTCAGTATGTATGAAGCATCGCTGTTTTAAGGCTTAACGGAGTAAGTCGCGGATTAAGCGTCTTAAAATAGCATCACGCCCAGCCATCTTCGAGTGATCGTTTGGGGGCTGGGCGGGTAATCCCTGACTTGGCCGATTACTTCGTATGGAAGAGTGGTGGAAGGTGATCGTGGTGATGCCTCACTGGTCGCCTAACTCCTGTCTTAGGCTGTCCGTCCAAGCTGGCGAAGTTGGACGGACGAGATGACTTGCGACCCACATCTGCGACCGTCGGATTAGGGTTTAGGAGGTTCTCAAACACCAACCTTTAGCTTGGTCAAATGCAAGCATGGAATACGTTTTTGGCAAGACCGATCGGTCATGCGTCTAGACGGCATGCTGGTGTACATGGTCGTACCTCGCTGTCCCATGGAGATGCGATCTAAGCCACTCAATTTGTCCAGAAAAGTTGAGTGGTCGAGATCAGTTTGAAATTAAAAACGCACGACCATGCCTAGTTTGGGCGCACGAATCGAGGCACCTATCCATGGTCGGTCTTGGCCGATTGGTCACACATGTAGACGGGCCTACGGTGATTGTATTGACATGCTTGGGACCCTTTGAATCTACATATACACCCTCCATCTTTGCCTGCGAAGATGGATGGTTGTGCCTGATTTGCGACACATGTAATGTGCCGCAAACCCTAATTAGGGTTTCATGACCACGCTACTTCTGCTGGACGAATTGGAAAGCCACGCTTCTCTTTTGGGGAAGACGACCATGTAGGGTCCACATTGGGCCGGTGGTGAACATGCCAATACCTGCCTGAGGGTTATGGGTCCGATCTAAGCCATCCAATCATGCTGGTGAAGTTGGATGGTCGTAATCAACTTGAGACCTCTAGTAGAATTTCCTGCGACCCTCTAAACCTCACGCCGGCTGAAATTCGGGTAATCGTACGTGATTATGTGGCTAGGTCATGGGAGGATCGATTATGCAGGCGTGAAGGGGGCCCGCCGGTGTGCAGGACAACGCTTGTCCAACCGGCCATGGGACGATCCACGCCGTCCAACCACGCCGGTGAATTTGGACGGACGTGATGAATTTGAGACTGCCATAGGCGGCCTTTGTTTGCACGACTCCTCCAAGCCGCTCCATACCAGCCTGGACATCCAACTTCAGTCTGGTGTTCGGTGGTAGTTTGGGATGCATGGTAGGTATTCGACCGACCAGAGCATAAGCGGGCCCGCTGGTGGTCATTAAGGTGGTAGCCTGCTTCTGCTGAGGATTGCTTAGGCTGGTTAAATCATGCGGCCAGCTTGCGTGGTCGTGATTATTTCTAAGACTGGCGTAGTCCAGATGCTCGATCAGTCTAGTATAACACACCGAGAGATGTATGCTCAATCGGGCTAGTATAACACACCGAGAGTTGTAGCCTGTACGGGTATTTCGTGCACGCCTCATTAGTGACACTTGGAGATTCATGTTACTCTGCTGAGAGCAACACTCAGTCGTCATGCCGCACCAATAATGAGAGTTCAGCGGGAAATACAAGGCTAATCGTGTATTGATTGAGAATGCTATAAATTCACAGGGTATATGGGATTGTTGCTACATGCTCCAACCTGGATGAATTAGAAAGTGAAGAAGTATTCATCACTTATCAGTGGATCTATCCTTTGCAGGATGTCAGCGCATAATTTTGGCTTTTACAATTTTAGCCCTGAACTAAAATCCACCATCAACACCTATTTATACAAATCGCAACAAAACGTACCCTGGTCTCGTGGGAAGTGGAAACGATTGAGTGGTGGAAGAAGGGAGTAACGGGTGACGCCTGGAATTTGTGTTTCCATAGTGAAGGATACGTTTACACCATTACTTCTTGCCATTACTAACCGCCCCGCTTTATGACACTTTCTGTAACGGGCGTATTGTACGCCGCACGCTGTAAACCGCCAGACCAATACCCTGATGAGTATCCTCCAGTTTGTGACATGCTTTGATGTCTCGAGTGTTTTCTTGGAAAACATGTAACACTTTTCTACGTGCGTCAAGTTAAAAATGAGAGGCTTGTCGTGGGTAAAAAAGCATATGTGACGCTAAGCTCATTTTGGCTGGTCGCCTAAAACTTGTCACGAGTTGAACGACTTGGTGGCGAATTTTGATGGATGAGAATACGTCTCATGAGGAAGAGTGTCCATTGATTATGGCAGCATCTTGTTGTATAGCGAAGTGGCGCCATTGGCATAGTAGCGCCTAGTGGAGCCATGGCATAACGGTCATGCTAGTAGTCGTGGCATAACGACATGCTGGTAGTTGTGGCATGGTGTCATGCCAGTGGCCGTGGCACAACGACATGCTAGTAGTCGTGGCATGGTGGTATGCCAGTGGTCGTGGCATAGCGGCATGCTAGTAGCTGTGGCATGGTGGCATGCCCGTGGCCGTGGCATAGCGACATGCTAGTAGCCGTGGCATAGCGGCATGCTAGTGGTCGTGGCATAGTGGCATGCCAGTGGCCTTGGCGTAGTGACATGATAGTGGCCGTGGCATAGCGGCATGCTAGTATCTGTGGCATGCCAGTGGCCGTGGCATAGCGACATGCTAGTAGCCTTGGCATGGTGGCATGCCAGTGGCCGTGGTATGGTGGCATGCCAGTAGCCGTGGCATGGTGGCATGCCAGTGGCCGTGGCGTTGTAGCATGGACAAAGCTTAAGATTTTGCTCCGCGACTTAAGTTAAGGCTTGGCGGCATGGCCAAGGTTAGGGCTTGGCGCCGTGGCCAATTTAGGGTTTGATGTTGCGGCCAAAGTTTAGGGTTTGGCGGCATGGTCGCTCAAAAGTTGCCACAAGCCTGTTATTTTGGTGGCGAACTTGGATGGATAAGATTGCATCTCAGGAGGAAAGGTAGTCGTCGATCATGGCTACCTTTAATTGGCAGTGGCGCCTTTAACTCGCTATCGGCATTGCGGCATGGCTAGCATGGCTCGTGCATGCCTTCGACGCGGTTGCGCACGTAGCCATAGCCACTGAAATTTTGGCACGTTAGTGTGGAAATCTTGCCTAAATTAGGGTTTGTCTTGTCAAAACCCTAATTAGCCTATATGGCACATCGCATGGGGTGAGTGGCTATATTTGGCGCGTTAGGCATGTGCATCTGGCATGTGTGCCTGGTATGTCCGTTTGGCATGCCGCCTTGGCGTGCTGGTGCGTTTTTGGGAAACCAATTGGCTTTGCGGCCATCTGGCGCGGTTTCCTTCTTTTCAACACTGTCGCGAGTTTAAAGTAACCTGATTGGTTAATGTGAGAGGGCCGGCCAGGCATGGGCGTGGCTACACTTTTGTGTCAGTGTGGCGGTTTTAGAGCGACCTGATTGGTCGATGGGAAGTGGGGCCGGCAAGCTAGGGCGTGGCCACACTTCCAGTGCGCTGTGGCGGATTTAATCGCCTAGTTTGGATAAGCATAGTTTTTCGACCAACGGGGTCTAGTGTACTGCGTGGGGCGTGAAACCCTAATTTTGCAAATTAGTCGGGTTTATGAGCTTTTTATGTGTTATCACAATAATTGGCTGGATTTTGTATGCTGCCACAAAAATCCTCATCTACAGAATGCAGTGTGCTTTCCGTCTGAGCATTTAGTGCGATGGCCTTAACTTTGGTACTTGGAGGTTCATGCTACTCCGCTGCGAGTGAATATAAATCCTTCATGACATACCAATATTAAGGGTTCTGCCGGGGAACATAGCACATGAAAGTACTCAATGAGTCTTGTATTGGCGAGGTGCCGAAATTTACAGAGTGTTTGGGATGGTTGTTACATTCGCCACTCTGGATAAATTTTATGTAAATATATCGAATGACTCAACAAATATGTCGGTGGAGAGGTTAGCACTCACGGCATCGTTTTCTTGTAGAGTGACGTCAGATGAAAGGTTTTACGATTTTAACCCTAAGCTAAAAACCACCATCAACATTAAGTCCCCTGCTTAGCACGTAACAGTGGCATTGTTGCTGGGTAAGCATGAGATGGTGACATACAAGAGTAAAATCGAAAGAGCAAGACGTGAAGAGATTTCCAAGGAAATTCAACTAACTTTTGGTGGAAAGCATGAGGAATCTGTGATCCTTGTGTTGGCGGCTTTTGCATAAATTCGTCTTGGCCATGGGATGTTGGCACCAGTGCGGCATCTTTGGCTACTGGTTAAGGAATGGTTCACGACGCTGTTGGCTAGGACGCGGAGCGGTAGGATTGGCTTGGCCGTGAAGCTGTTGGCACTGGCTTCACGTGGAGCCATTGGCTTGGCTCGGGACGCGCGCTTGTCAGGAGCGGAAAAGTTGGCGCTGAGAAGGATGCAGGTGCATCGGCTATCGAGCAGAGAAGCTAGCGCTGGGAGGATGCAAGTTGTTGGTGCTGCCGTTGGCGCGGAGCCGTTGGCGTCGCTGGCTTGGCTTGGCTTGGCCGTGACTGATAGGTGTTGTAAAACACCTATTTTTATATCTAGTATTTATGCTTTCTTTGCTATTATCCTTGTGAATTGCATCTCTTATGTTTATTTTTGAGTTTATTAGGTGCAATGGAGTCATTTGGATCAAAAGAAGGAGATATCATCCATTTGGAGCGTAAAAGGCAAATAGGTCAATTCACGGGCGAATTACATTTGGAGCCGGCTAAGGTTACACAAGACGGAGGTGAATAATAAACTGTCGGTTTAGCATACCTGACAGTTGAGTCGAAAGAGAAATAGGCTGTCGGTTATCTGGAACTGACAAGCCAAATATCACCTCAGGTGGCTCTTTCCCAAAGCTGGGTGTGTAAATCCATTTTCCTACAAAATATCTAAATTTCAGTGGAGAAATCATTATTTTTCTTCTGCTTAAACCGAGACGGCGACTCCATTAGTATTCTGAGAAGTAAAGAGTTGTGACGACGATGGTGTTCTGTTGAAGGATTTATTGCTTTGTTCTTGATCTTGAAACCAGTGAGATCGAAGAGATAAACCTGCTTCTGAGATGGAGAATGAATTTGTGATGGATTATCGAGTTGAATTTGAAATTGAGAATGAATCAGGGTTTGAAGATGCGGCTGAACAGGAATCGACGGAGGAATTGGCAGTGGCTGATTCAAATGAAGAATTGGTTGCAGAAAAGGGTTACAAGAATTAGAAGAACAAATGGGTTTAACTTGAATTTGAAGTTCCAGTACACTCAAAGAAGATTAATGAAGAATTCAGGGAAAGGAATTCAGCTGGGTTATGAGATGGGTTACCAAGGGTTTTCTAGAAATTGTGAAGATAAAGGGTTTGTTGTTGATCTCAGAAGATGGGTTTGATTGTTAAGTTCGTTTGAAACTTCGAATGGATGGTTGAATTCAAGTGAGACAACAAACAATTCAGATCTGAGGTTAAATTTGGGGTTCTCTGAGTAAGAAACAAAAGTGGATCTGTGAGATTTTGAAATCAAACAGATGAGAGGAAATTGGTGATCTGAAATTGCTGCGGAAAATGGATTGGAGTCTGTATATTGATTGAAGGGAATGAATGGCAAGATGGGTATTGTGGAATCCTGAGGCATATGGAGAATTTGAGGTTGCAGGTGGACTTGTTGGTGATTGCAACCGCTAAATGGGTTTGCAAGACAGGAAATGGAAGCTGGGATCATTTGTTGCTGCCAGAGACAAGATGGCGATGCTCAGATTACATGAATTGCAGTGACAGTCTGAAGTGCAGTCAAGAGTTGCAGCTGCAGTTGAATGGCAGTGGTGGCGTTGAGCTGAAAGAACCACACTATGGTGCTGAGTTCGAGATGAAAATGAAATGCGCAGGATTGAATGGAGCTGCAGTGCCGTGCAATTATGTGTTTGTTGTGAAGAATGTAAACCTAGATGTATGCTAGGATTGAGATATGATTGTGGATGTGTTGGTGCTGCATTAAAGAGAAATGGCTCAAGAGTGTCTGATGATGCTGGAGACGAACACTGGAAATGCAGGTGGTGTCGCAACTGTTCGCAGTTGGAGCTCTGTGTTGGTGTTTTGAACACTGAACTGAGCTACATGTAATGGAACTGGTGGAATATGTAAATGGTCTTGTGCTAAGAAATTAGTGAAGGTTGTACTGGTACTGAAGCTACATAATGGATTGTATGGGTTGTGCATGAATTTGATAATGCAGAACTGAATTGATGTTGTTGCCTGGAAGTAAGATGTTGTAGGTGGCCTGACTGAGAAGGAGGTGCAGTTATGAAGTATTAGGTGCAGTTCAATGAGAATGATATTGTAGTTGAGCTGTACATGGGAGAGTTGTGAAGGTGGTGGCAGACTGATGTTGGTTCTGATATGTTGGAGTTATGTATGATTGAGGTGCAGAGGGGTTGTTGTTGCTCTGATGCTGAAGGAGGAAGAACGAATGTTATGGATGTATGCTTAGGTTGTGAGGAAAGGGAATTGAAATGAGTTGTTGCTACAAATGGTACAGTTAGTTATGGCCCAAGTCTGAAGTGGAACTGGTGTTGAATCTGTATTGAAATGAATGGAATTGTGGTGTTGATTGAGTTGCAGGAGTTGCAACACAGAATATGGGAATGATGTTATTGAACTGGTTCAAGGCCATGATTCTGGTGATGCAAGGAATGGAGAATTTGGATTGGCAGAAGTAGTGGAAGCAAGGGAAGAAGTATGTTTGTAGTATTGCAGAAATGAAGAGCCAACATGGTTGGCTGAGAAGCATGATGCACGATCATGGTGCAACAGAATTTGTGGCTGTGCAAGATGGCCTGCAAAATGGCTTAGGCCATGACCACTCAGTCCAATCAGCTGAGTTAGCGTCTGACTCAGGTCTGACTCACCTGATGACATCACCGAGTTGAGTGATCTGATTCGGTCTGAGTTTGACCGATCTGACTCAGTTGACTTCCCGAGTTGACTCGTTGACCGGTCACCGAGTTTGACTTTGCCGGTCACCTGAGCAGTTTTTCGGCGAGTTCTCTGGCCAATTTCTGGCACATGTACCCGTTTTCCGGCGACCTCTTTTGAGACATATTTTCACATGGGTTTTTCTGTCATATGGCTTGTGGATTTCTTGTTATTGGACTTTGAAGATTGAACTTAATCTTTTGAAGACTTGACCTAAAAAGAGCTACAAAAAGGAAAGTTTTCTACAACTTTGGTATTATGTATTTTTCTACTTGAAACTTTGGAGAGCGGGATTCTATTAAGGTTTGCTTTCGTTTATTTTTCATCTTCTTCAATTTATTTTTGATTATGATGAACTCAAAAGCTATGAGTAGCTAAACACATATTATTGGTTATGGGATAAAGTTGATTTCCAACATGTTATTTGATTCAATGAATTAGTTTTGTAGCAGTACTTTATTGTTTATGATTCATTATTAATATTGTCATTTGATTTGAATGCTAGTTTGGTTGAGTCCGGAATCAATTAGATTAGTCTTCATCTCTATTGCTAGATTAGGGTTCTTATACGAAAAAGTGATAATTCCTTATTGCAAGTAGCATAGTGCCATTATTACTTGTAGTGATACATCTCTTTAATTGCATATGAATCATAACCTTTGTTAAAACGAATTAGTGCTTTTACAATTTACACGTTTGTTTGCATTGATTAGTCTTATTTCATAGAACTTATTGCTCTTAGCGAATCAAACTTAATTGTGCTTTTACACTTTAGGTTGCTTTCTAGGTAGATTTCACAATAACATCTTTTAATGTTGTTTGTGATAAAATCGGGAAATAAACGGGATACGCTTGCGATCAAGGTATCCTAGGACTTTTAGTAAATGAGAGATTAAAATTTCAATTCTAGTCATTGATGAAAATACATGTTTGTGAATGATACTATCCCGTGACCAATATCTTCTTCTTATTGATTATTCAAATTATTTTATTGCTTTCAATTACTTTTATTGCCTTGCTAAAACAAAAAAATCCCCCCTTGGTTACTAAGAAACTGAAATTTACATAACAACAAAAGCCTCTCTGTGGGAACGAACTCTTTCTTACCACGTACTTCATTTATATTAGTAAAGCGAGAAAGTGAAATTATTTTTGACGCATACGACAGCGATCAGTGACGCTGCTGGCTTGGCTTGGCTTGGTCGTGGAGCCGTTGGCGCTGCTGGATTGGCTTGGCTTGGCCGTGACGCTGCTGGCTTGGCTTGGCCGCAGAGATGAGGCTGGCTTGTTGTGGAGCCGTTGGCGTTGGCTTGGCGAGGAGCCGTTGGTGTTGGCTTGGCGTGGAGCCGTTGGCGCTGGCTTGGGGTGGCGTGTGCTAATCTGGCTGGACGCGAAGAGGATGGCACTGCTTTGAACGACTAAGATGAGTGTTGAGGTGGTGGAGCCGTCAATCCTATAATGTATTGAGCCAATATGCCTGACAACAGAGTAGTGAATGTTGAGGATTTTACACGTCTCAATACTAAGAGGATGGATGTGTTAAGGCAGTATGCCTTGCAACACAGTAGTGAGTGTTGAGGAGTTTACACGTCTCAACACTAAGAGAAAGGATGTGTTGAGGCAGCATGCCTGGCAACACAATAGTGGTGTTGAGGAATTTGCACGTCTCAACACCAAAAAGAGTGTGTGTTGGGTCAGCATGCCTGGCAACACAGTTGTGGTGTTGAGGAATTTGCACGTCTCAAAACCAAGAGGAAAATGTAATGAGGAAGCTTGCCTAGCAACACAATAGTGGTGTTGAGGAATTTGCACGTCTCAACACCAAGAGGAAGAATGTGTTGAGGAAGCATGCCTAGAAACACAGTAATGAGTGTTGAGGAATTTAGACGTCACAACACTAAGAGGGAGGATGTGTTGAGGAAGCATGCCTAACAACACAGTAGTGGTGTTGAGGAATTTGCACGTCTCAACACCAAGAGGAAAATGTGTTGATGAAGCATTCCTAACAACACATTAATGAGTGTTGAGGAATTTAGACGTCTCAACACTAAGAGGGAGGATGTGTTGGGGAAGCATGCCTAGCAACACAGTAGTGGTGTTGAGGAATTTGCACGTCTCAACACCAAGATGAAAATGTGTTGAGGAAGCTTGCCTAGCAACACAGTAGTGGTGTTGAGGAATTCTCACGTCTCAACACCAAGAGGAAGAATGTGTTGAGGAGGCATGCCTAGCAACACAGTAGTGGTGTTGAGGAATTTGCGCATCTCAACAACGAGAGGAAGAATGTGTTGAGGAAGCATGCCTAGCAACACAGTAGTGGTGTTGAGGAATTTGCACGTCTCAACACCAAGAGGAAAATGTGTTGAGGAAGCTTGGCTAGCAACACAGTAGTGGTGTTGAGGAATTTGCACGTCTCAACACCAAGAGGAAGAATGTGTTGGGGAAGCATGCCTAGCAACACAGTAGTGGTGTTGAGGAATTTGCACGTCTCAACACCAAGAGGAAGAATGTGTTGGGGAAGCATGCCTAGCAACACAGTAGTGGTGTTGAGGAATTTGCACGTCTCAACACCAAGAGGAAGAATGTGTTGAGGAAGCTTGCCTAGCAACACAATAGTGGTGTTGAGGAATTTGCACGTCTCAACACCAAGAGGAAAATGTGTTGAGGAAGCTTGGCTAGCAACACAGTAGTGGTGTTGAGGAATTTGCACATCTCCACACCAAGAGGAAAATGTGTTGAGGAAGCTTGCCTACCAACACAATAGTGGTGTTGAGGAATTTGCACGTCTCAACACCAAGAGGAAAATGTGTTGAGGAAGCATGCCTAGCAACACAGTAATGAGTGTTGAGGAATTTAGACGTCTCAACACTAAGATATTTTAAAATTTATTGAATATGCCTAATAGATATAAAACATTTAGTTTAAGGATAGTTACTTAGCTCTGTCTCCACTAGGCATGTCCTTCGCGCATAATTGGTCTTTAGGAATTTTAGGCTCCCCCATGAGTAAGCAGCATCAGGCGTTAGTGATGACATCAGGACGATAACGGGTTGACAGACGGACAAAAGTCCCCAGGTCTTTGATGGGATGAAGCAAAAGTGGCCATACCTATGAACCTTGGCTGGATGCGACCACGATCCTTGACAGGGACGAGTGTGGTGGCTACGGGCATGAATCTTGGAAGGGAGGAGTGGAGGCTACGGCACGATCCTTGGCAGGAAGGAGGCGTTGAATCGGCTTCGGCTCTTGGAGAGGACGTTGAAGCTTATGGAGTAAAACGCTGAAACTTCGGCTTCGGATCCTGGAGCAGCTTATGGAGAGAACGCTGAAGCGGAGCGGCTGCTGGAGCAAACGTTGAAGCGGAGCCGCTGCTGGAGAACGTTGAAGCGAAACGACTTCTGAAGAGAACGTGGAAGCGGCTCCTGGAGAGAAACGTCGATGCGGCTCCTGGAGAAAACTCCATTGAGGGCGCTATTAACCCTTGACTTCGAAAAACGACTTGATATGATATGGCATATGGGAAGACGGCACAAATAGTGCTGGTCGACAAGTCGTGTTTTTCTCTCATGTTAAAGAATACGCTTCTTCTGTTTGATTTTACCTTGCAACTCTCAGAGCCTTGACTGTTACAATGTTGAAGTCGGAGGCCGTGTCAGTCAGCATGTTGTCAAACTCGACATCCTTCAAGTGAACAGTGGTTAGGAGTCCCTAGTTCCATCTATTAATCGTGCTTTCCAGGAGAGGTTGGGGTTTGGGAACGACTTCCCTGGATGGAAACAACTGCTTTCCTGATGAAGTGCGGTTGAGGGCTGCAAATATGTCTTGACGCTGCGCCTTGGAGAAATATAGAATCTCACATAAATTTTTCATCATAGACTGCACGATTTTGTGGGCGAAGTCCCCAGAAATCATGCAGCTCCTGACGGAAAGAGGGTCTCTGTGAACTCAGGAGGGTTGCTGATTTTCTTTGCCTCGATTTTGGAGAAGTCGTTCCTGATCTTCACGTGTGATGAAATTGGATTGTTGATTCCCTTCTACTGGGCGTTCAAGAGCAACGCGAGCCTCTTCATCTATAAACGCGCGTCCTGCTGAAGTGTTTGCGCCGGATGTTAAAAGTATTCCTTGTCAGCTCCATCTGGGGTTGACGTGACTCTTGTGGTGGCCGCTCCGTTAGTGTCTTGAGGAAAATAGGTATCTTGTTCTGAGTTGTAGCCATGTCTGTCTGAGCCTCACGAGAACCTTTTGTCTTTCCATCAAATCAACGGTGGTAAGAGGAGGTCGGCTTCTTCTGGCTCCTCCAGTCTCTCGTCCCGATGGTGAAGTAGCAGCGGGTCTGGTGACGGTTGAAGCTGTCACGCTTGAAGAAACGTTGGGAGTGGCGGCAACGGCTATGGCTCTGGTGATCGGCGGTGTAACACCTGAAGGAACATTTTCCGTGCCGCTGGTGTTGACAGGTGGCGTATTAGTTCCACTAGAAGGAGCGTTAGTACCAGGGATGATTTCAACGCTAGTGTTCTCAAGGTTTGTTGATGATCCGGACCTGAGTTCTACCATCTTGAGATCGGGTTGAAGATGAAATTGGGAATTGGAAATTCATATTGTAACCGAGATATTAATCTCCCACTGTGGTCGCCAATTGTTTGTGGGTGAAAACTATTTCTGCTGTTTTCGGTAATTTTGTGTGTGTGGGTGAGAAACGAGTTTAAACCCTAAACAACGTACTGCACGGGAGTACTTTTGATTCGAGAGATCAATCTGTACAATCCTGGCCTAAACCAAGAAATGGCTGTTCCAGGCTTGCTTCGGTCACAAAGTGAAGGAGAAGGGCTGGTCTTAGGGAGGGAAGCGAAGAAAGTGTTGAGACCAGAATAGTTGATTCTGGAAGTGTGGGTGTTTTGTGACTTGTATCAGAAATTTGAACTGGCTAGCTGAATAAAAGCTATCAGATGATTTATGGATATGGTATTGTTCTCCTGACCAAAACTTGTTGTTTGGTGGAAAATAGGTGAGACCTATTTATACAAGTCGCAACAAAACGTACCCTGGTCTCGTGGGAAGTGGAAACGATTGAGTGGTGGAAGAAGGGAGTAACGGGTAACGCCTGGAATTTATGTTTCCATAATGAAGGATACGTTTACACCATTACTTCTTGCCATTACTAACCGCCACGCTTTATGACACTTTCTGTAACAGGCGTATTGCACGCAGCACGTTGTAAACCGACATACCAATACCCTTATGAGTATCCTCCAGTTTGTGACATGTTTTGATGCCTCGAGTGTTTTCGTGGAAAACATGTAGCACTTTTCTACGTGCGGCAAGTTAAAAATGAGAGGCTTGCCGTAGGTAAAAAGCTTATGTGATGCTAGGCTTGTTTTGGCTAGTCGCCTAAAATTGTCACGAGCTGAACGGCTCGGTGGCGATATTTGATGGCTGAAATTACATATCATGAGGAAGAGTGGCCATTGATTATGGGCGCATCTTGTTGTATAGCTAAGTGGCGTCATTGGCATAGTAGCGCCTGGTGGAGCCATGTCATAACGGTCATGCTAGTAGTCGTGGCATAGCGACATGCTAGTAGCCGTGGCATGGTGGCATGCCAGTGGTCGTGGCATAGCGGCATGCTAGTAGCTGTGGCATGGTGGCATGCCAGTGGCCGCGGAATAGCGACATGCTAGTAGCCGTGGAATAGCGGCATGCTAGTGGTCGTGGCATAGTGGTATTCCAGTAGCCGTGGCATAGCAACATGCTAGTAGCTGTGGCATAGCGATATGCCAGTAGTTTTGGCATGGTGGCATGCTAGTAGCCGTGGCATAGAGACATGCTAGTAGCCGTGGCATGGTGGTATGCCAATGGTCGTGGCATAGCAACATGCTAGTAGCCGTGGCATAGCGGCATGCCAGTGGTCGTGGCATAGCGACATCCTAGTAGACGTGGCATGGTGGCATGCCAGTAGCTGTGGCATAGTGGCATGCCAGTAGCTGTGGCATGGTGGCATGCCAGTGGCCGTGGCGTTGTAGCATCGCCAAAGTTTAAGATTTGTCTCCGTGACTAAAGTTAAGGCTTGGCGGCATGGCCAAGGCTAGGGCTTAGCGGCATGGACAAGGTTAGGGATTGGCGCCATGGCCAATTTAGGGTTTGGAACTGTGGCCGAATTCAGGCGCCGTGCCAATTTATGGTTTGATGCCGCGGCCAAAGTTTAGGGTTTGGTGGCATGGTCGCTCAAAAGTTTCCACAAGCATGTTAGTTTGGTGGCGAACTTGGATGGCTGAGATTGCGTTATCGGCATTGCGGCATGACTGGCATGGCTCGTGCATGCCTTCAGTGCGGTTTCGCGCATAGCCATAGCCACTGAAATTTTGGCACGTTGGTGTGGAAATCTTTCCTAAATTAGGGGTTGGCTTGTCGAAACCCTAATTAGCCTATATGGCACGTCGCATGGGGTGAGTGGCCATGTTTGGCGTGTTTGGCATGTGCATCTGGCATGTGTGTTTGGCATGTTTGGCATGCTGCCTTGGCATGCTGGTGCGTTTTTTGGAAACCAATAGGCTTTGCGACCATTTGGCGCGGTTTCCTTCTTTTCAACACTGTGGCGAGTTTAAAGTAACCTGATTGGTTAATGTAAGAAGGCCGGCCAGGCATGGGCGTGGCTACAATTTTGTGTGAGTGTGGCGGTTTTAGAGCGACCTGATTGGTCGATGGGAAGTGGGGCCGGCAATCTAGGGCGTGGCCACACTTCCAGTGCGATGTGGAGGATTTAATCGCCTAGTTTGGCTAAGCATAGTTTTTCGAACAACGAGGTCTAGTGTACTGCGCGGGGCGCGAAACCCTAATTTTGCAAATTAGTCGGGTTTATGATCTTTTTGTGAGTTATCACAATAATTGGATGGATTTTGTATGCTGCCACAAAAATCCCCATCTACAGAATGCAGTGTGCTTTCCGTCTGAGCATTTCGTGCGATGGCCTTAACATTGGTACTTGGAGGTTCATGCTACTCCGCTGCGAGTGAACATAAATCCGTCATGCCATACCGATATTAAGCGTTCTGTCAGGGAACATAGAACAGGAAAGTACTTAGTGAGTCTTGTATTGGCGAGGTGCCGAAATTTACAGAGTGTTTTGGATGGTTGCTACATTCGCCAGTCTGGATAAATTTCATGTAAATATATCGAATGGCTCAATAAATATGTCGGTGGAGAGGTTAGCACTCACGACACCGTTTTCTTGCAGAGTGACGTTAGATGCAAGGTTTTACAATTCTAACCCTAAGCTAAAAACCACCATCAACAATAGGTCATCCAACGAAGTGTGCACATTTGTAATTTGTAATCCCGTACAAAACTTTCAGATTTCATAGACCTGACGACAAAGGCCATATCTTTCAGCTCGTATGCCCAATTGATGCGCCCTTTTGGTATGTTGTAGTAGAGACATAGTCGGACATATTTTGTCAAGGAAGTATTGTGCCATTCCTCACCCATTGGTACTTTTTTGTAAACCCATGGCCTCAAGTGTGTTGTATCTTATTTGTTGAGGTGATGAGAAAATCTTGTAGAAGATTTTGGCTTGTGCCCATCCGTCGTGCAAGCTTCGGGAAGACTTTCATGTTAACATGTATTCATGTCTACATATCTTAATATGAATCATTAGTGCTTGGAGAATTCCGATCCATCAAGTAACGCTTCAGAAAATGGATAGTTTATGAACCCGGTCATGAGGACGTTGCTCATGAGACCTTTGTTGATGCAGAGATCACAATTGAATTGTCTCCAGAAATTCTTGTTGATGCTGAGACCATGGATGGAGTTCCTCCAGAGACCGAAAAGACTAGAACTATGATTATCGACATAGTCTTTGCTCCTCCATCCAGTGAGCCTTTACATTCACAAACTAGTTTATGGGTTGAGCATTCTTAAGATGAAGGTGTACTGGGAGTTCAACCCAAATTCTCCTGAACATTATGACTTTACCGTGAAGTGGCTTTGTCAGGGAATTGATGTTGTTGTGGCAGATGACAACATCAGTCTTCAATCTGAATGTGATCAGTGAAGTGAAGAAGTTCTTCAGTCATGCAGGGGTTTGTAATGTAGAGAGGTCCCGTTGATGAAGTTTCATGGAATCACATCAGGTTGCAATAAATATATTTGAATCGATCTTTCCAATAAGATCAAGTCCCCAGTGTGTTGAAGGAATTTGTGTCATCGATGAATGATGTTGCATCTGCTCCAGAAGTCTTATCATGGGATAGTGAAGATTTATCGATTGTAGTTCAGTTACACTTTGATCGTGTCAGTGTTGAATCAATGTGTCATCGTCGAGATATTTGTGTTGAAGCCAAAGGCGCCACTATCGAAGGTGTAATCTTTAATTGGGAGTACAATTTGAAGACTTCTTAGATGCTTGAGCGTTGAAGTGTCATATCCCTTAAGCTTCGAATTTCTTAGGCTTAATCCTCTCGGCCCCGAGTATCTTCTGTCGATTCATCATTCCTTTCGTCGTGGTAGTGGGATTCAACACTTGCGCAGGCATCAGAGCTTTCTGATTTTGTGTCACACATGGACACTCCTGCAAGGATATGGAGAAACGCCCAATGTGTTCTTTTCCATGTTTGAGCATCATCTCGGTAATGAATGTCTCAATGAGATGTTCGGTTCGGAGAGGTGTTAGATTCAACCACTTGGTAAAATATTAATATGGTGAAGCTATCCATTGATAACGTCTTGCAATAGCATAGTTGCTAGCAGAATTGAGTTCCCGTGATATGATAGCATGTGAGGAAATAAATGACATAGAAATGGGAGGAATGAGACTTGCCTGAGTGCGGAACCTCTTGATGAATGTTTATGCATCTTTTGAAGGTTCTTGTTTCAACCTCATCGAAGTTCGAAATTCCTCCAAGTGCCCTGATGATGGAACGTCCGCCAAATCTTCTGGATCAGAACTTTCTTCGTTGGAGAGATGTGCAACCGAAGACGCTTTGTCAGTAGCCATCTTTACAGCGTGGATCCACGCTCTTCCGAGGATCGTGTCATATCTTGGATCTTCCTGACTATGTGAAACTTGGTCTATGTCCAGGTTGAACCTATTTTCACCTTGAGAGTGATGTAGCCATAAGCATCTCTGAGTGTTTCTTCATGCTCTCTGATGGGAGCATGAGTAGCTTCTTTTCGAGTGAATCTTGAAGCTATGAGGGTTTTCATTGTAATAATGTTGATAGAGATGCCAACATCGATCAACGTTCTCCCAAATTCATTTCCTTTGAGATTGACTGTGGTATGCAGTCCCCAGTCGTACATCTCTTTGTCTGTTGCTGGAGGCTCAGGAAGTATTTCCGGAATGGACTTCCTGACACGATGTGATTCAATGCTCTGAACATGTCTCTCCTTTGTGCCTTCTACAGATTGAGCATTTCACATATATGTTCGACCAAGGAATGAACTGTCTTTTTGATAGGTTTTTCAGAGAGAGCGAGAGTTTTGATTGGGAGAGGGTCATGTGTACTCCTTCAGTCCCCAGTTGAAACTCTCCTAGATTAACCTTTTGTTTGATGATGTGCTTCAACATATTGCAGTCACTTATTGGATGATTGATGAACCTATGAAGGTGACAATATCTGAGATTCTCAATTTATTCTTTAGTTGGCTTTCTCCTGATGAACGACAATTTGATTGTACCATATTGAACCCATACTTCCAGTAACTCGATCACTTCTTCAATGGGAAGAGGGAAGTTTGAGTCTGTCTGATCATTTCCCCGTTTATCGATGCCGGGTTGAGGTTTGTGCATTTCAGGAGTGGTTATCTTTTCTTTGCGCCTTCGGAGGAGCCTTGGATATCGCATGTTTGAGCAGAGGTGGCTTTCCTTTTACTTCCTTGAGCAACAACGTTCATGGAAGGTTGGAGGTTGTATTGTCTATTGAAGAGATGCTGAGTATCATGAGGCTCTCAGTCTAGGTTTTGCTCTTTCCAGTAAAGCAGGCGCGGTAGTTGCTGATCGCTTACCACTTCATGAAGTTCCGAGAAGGTCTGGAATCGAAGATTTTCTAGTAAAGCTCTGTAGACCGGGATCATTCCGTTGATGCAGAAGTCCACAAGCTGTTGTTCAGTGACATTTGGATCATGGCAATCTAAAGCCTGGACTCTGAATTTTTTCACATAATCATTCGGATTCTCATTGTTCTTCTGAAGTATTCTTCCTAAATCTGAGAGAGTGACATGCTCCGAGACGAAGAAATATTTCCGGTAAAACCATTAACCACTTCACTAGTCCAGAAAGGGCTATTAATCACGCTTTTAAATGACAAATTAAATGTGTGATTAGAATGTTACAAAAAAATTCCGTCATATAACATGAAAATGGTGGGGTCCTTCATTTAACGCCAAAAAACTGTTATTTTCGAACGTGACAATTTACTAGGCGTGTGATTTTACGATGAGGAAATAAAGGAATATATACGACAAATAAATTAAATATATTTACGCCCACCATTGATTTTGTATTGCATACCCAAAAATGACAAGCTATATTATCATGTACTCCCTCTGTTTCTGAAAGACCGTCCTCTATTCCTTTTTCGTCAGTTTCAAAATTGTGTCCAGCTTCTGTTTATAGTCATACTTTTTCAATGAACTCTCTAATATACCCTTGAATTCTTTATATTCATAAACCAATTTTTAACGTGACCCAATAACATATTAAAGAAATTAGTATAATTGAGGAAACAAATATATCCTTCATTCCTTTTAAGGAAATATACATTTAACTCTAAAAATTAGATTCCTTATAAAGTTTATACTTCTTAAATTCAATATCTTTTAAATTTCCCTTTTATATTTTGTATTTATAATTCTCGCACCAATTTTGGATAGTCTTTATTGCAAGCATTTTTATTAGAATAAAATAGGTAAGTAACTAAGGGTAGTCAAGTAAAATAGTATGGTCTCCTTAATATTTTGAGAAAGTTAAAGCGGACTGTCTTTGTGAAACGAATGGAATACATGTTTTTATAGCGGCCGGCATAGTTGCCATTAGTTTTGTTTTTTGGTCGGTTTGGCATACACCCATCTTTATCTTTGACCCAACTTCATCTCTCGCTCTACTTCATGTATTCTAATCTAACCTAACTGCGCCTCTCTCTTTCTTCTTCCTCTTCTCCTCGATTATGAGCGAAGCTTTGGTAGATTATCCCCGAAAGTAGTTTCTTTATTTCATTTATTTGTTTTTCAATAGTATTATTCAGTCATACAAAAGTTGAGGAGAGAATTGTGGAGTATTCTTCCTCTTCAGAGTTTATATGACTGAATTCTACCAAACCTAACCCTGAATTACTCAAATCACACACACAATTGTACGTGTTTCATTATCTTCTCAACCCATAGTTGTTCAGATTTATCCGTATAACGAACCCAATTTTCGTTTTACCTTCTTAAACCCTACTTTCGTTTTGTTTTTTCCCCTATAGAAGTATAAGGTAATGATCTTCCAACCTTCAATTTTCCATTTATTCTTTATTATTATTAATTTCTTCACTAAACATGTTATCCCTAGATGATGTTTGCAGATGTTTATTAGTAATTGATGTTGTCCTGACCCTGACAAGCAGACAAGGTAAAGACCCCTCTCTTTTCATTCAATAACTCCATCCAGATCTGTAATTAGATAAGTCTAACTTATCTTGTTTAGGTTTCAATTTTATTTATTTTTTTGGTGTAGTTTTGAAGATCCTTTCATGTTGAAGATTTATGTTTAAGGTAAAGGCTACATTTCAGTCTTCCTCTTATCTTGTTTATTCTGACAGTTCCATTGGTTCCTAGGTTTCATTTGGTATTAATATTATTGATGACTTGCTTTAGATAGAATGACTGGTTATGGAAGTGGATGGTCACCTCATGCAAATTTCCGTTGTGGTGTGGGATGTTTCCAATACTCTGGGTAAGAAAGCAAACTCTAAAAATATATGGGTTCATGTCTTCCATGTTTCAGTTTGTTTATAAACTCTTCAAAATTTTGATTGAATGTAATGTTTACACTGATCTCAATCCAACATTATAAGCTTGTATTGTAGAATTTAGTAATTCGTATCTCAAATTTACTGATCTCTTTTGCATTATATTAGGATGGTGTTGGTGGGTAGGTGTTGAGGGAGGAGGATCATGTTAGAAGGAGTGTTTTTTTGGTGCCTATGGAGGATTAAGAGGTGGTGGTGTGGATACTGCAGGCGATGGTGGACTATCAAAGGCTGTTGTTGGAGGTAGAGGCATAAGTGGTCGAGGTGATGGTGGTGGGCAATTCCCTCACAAAGAATTCGTTAAAAGGCATTTTGACCCAAACTAATACGGTACCTCATGGAATAACCTTTTTTCCATTTCGAGAACACGGTCTTTTCCTTTTTTTCTAAATAAATATAGGAAAATAGAATTTATTAATCTGTTGCACTATGTCTTAGTTCACATGCCAGTTTATAAAGGAGGCTACTGGGGTTGACACATGTCCTAGTATACATTTTATAGTCATGAACATTTTCTTTGCTCGTCCATACACTCAATGAATACGGTTTCCAGATGTTTGGTTTGCTAGAGTTAGAACCTTTAAGGGGTCGTATCTTCTTTTTTGCATTTCCCTCTTTTCATTTCTTCTTTACTTTATCAATTTTCATCTTATATGTTGTAAACTTTGTTGTTATTACTTACCTTTAAAAGTAAAATAAAAGTCAGGGTTTTCTTTTTCTTAAAACATGAAAGTGTACCGCGTTGAAGGTCATCTTGAAGCAAATCTTTAACCTTATTTCAGTGCTTAAGTTGATCTCTTTATTTTGGAGAAATAACCTTAGATTGTGTATATCAACAATACTAGTTTAGATTATTATAATAAAAATGGATCATCTTGGTTGCGGGCCATGTACACATTATCATAATTTTTCCATTAAGGAATTCAAAGTTTATAATCTCCTCTTATTTTGCATGTAGCTAATATTTATCCCTGAACACAGTACTTAACGTATCGTTTCGTATAGGATGATTCATAAGAGAAGTCAGGAGCTTGCTCATGCAGCTGGATAGAGGTGGTCGCAAGCAGTATTATTAATAATGGTATCTTAGGATCTAGAGGACATCAGTTTTCTGCTGCCATAACTACTAGTGCATACGCAGATGAATTTGACACTTCTGTTGCAAAACTGTACATTGTAAGCTCTCCTGATTTACTTGGCAAACAGTTGGTTAAACTTTTGTACTAGATTATTTGTCTTTAGGCATACCATGAGCAACTTTTGTAGTATGTTTTTGATTTACTTACTAACAACGGCTCGCGGCTCTACAGGCAGTTATCTTAATCCATCTTCATGAGTACAAAAATGCGTTGTCGGTTTCGGGACCATTATATGAGAATGCTGAACCCCTTGATGAGGTATTAATTATGATGATTATTAGTGATATTTGTTTATCTTACTATTATTTCGCTATATCAAACGATTGATTTTTTTCATTATTTTTCTTTCAGATAACTGCTCTTCATATCTGCCTTCTGTTACTGGATGTTGCATTAGCCTCCAATGCAACAAAAGCTGCTGAAGTTTCTAGCCTTTATGCCTTTCTAATTGGATTCTCGGGGTATCATGTATTCTATACGAAGCGTTTATGAATAGTGATGCAGAAAGCATATCCGACTTAGTTGTCGGATTGGGTAGTCTGTGGTTCTCAGTTTGGTCTTTTGCTTTTTGAGGAGCTTCAGCTTGAAATCATATATTCTGTTTGAAGCGTTTATGAATAGTGATGCAGAAAACACATCAGACTTGGTTGCCGGATTGGGTAGTCTGCGGTTTTCAGTTTGGTCTTTGCTTTTTGAGGAGCTTCAAGAAGAAAGCAGTTGCATCTGCATATGTTGATAGAGCAAGGCCTCCAAATGATGGTGATTATGACTGACGTTATGCGATAGAGTTGGAATACTTGTTTCAAGAGGTGAAATGATTTGTGGCCAAAGCTTATGCAACTCCTGTAAGAGAGCGACCAAATTAGAGTCGCAAGGTGACTGGATCGAATTAGTTTTAATGTTCTATATGTAGCTTTAGGTTGCTAGTATACTTTGGATTTGTAATCGGAGATTATATTTCTTATTTGTTATTTTTGGTAATGTTATTTTTGGTAATTAATAAAGTTAATTTCAACCGATTATGATCATTGAATTTCAGATTCACAAAATCTGAATATTGAAGCCTGGATCTGAATTAGTAGCCAAAAAAACGACGGAAAATTCTTGTTTGAATTAGTAATATAATTTTTATGAAAATGCCTCTATTATTATTATTATTATGACAGATATTAATCGTTATTTTATTTTACATACAATAACTGTGATATTTAATAACAGATTATGTACGTGATTTTAAGTCACAAATTTTATTCGTTATACTTAATAACGTTTTTTATTTGTCACTTACAAAGAGTAACACCAAATAAATAACGGTTCGAATAACATATGAAAACCTTGATAAACCATGTTTTATAACAGGTTTCGTTCGCCATTTATGGCCCCTTCTGGACTAGTGCTTCTCCTCAACTGGTGATGCTTCCTGGTGCAATGTTGTTATACTATGTGTATGCTCTGCCTGTCAGATATTTTGAGAATTCCTTCAGACGGACAACATGGTTATGTTCATGTTCGCCTAGTGCTTCCAGGAATCGGGAGACATGTTCTCGAGCATCCCTCGTTCCATTTTAAAGAGTGAGCGTTGGAGAAGTATAGCCTTTCGGGGGAGGAATCCTCTGTGTAGCATCAGGGTACGGAGGTTGGTGACGGTGAACAAATGATGTCTTATCTTTTCCTCGATCCTCCATAAAGCGTTCCAGGTCTTAACGAGTGATGAAACCTACAGACTCCATCGTTGGGTTATCTGCATCCTTGCGGATTCCATCATCATCTACTACATGGATTGGAGAGACTTCAGGATCAGCCGCCAGAGATGTTTCTTTGGATTTTCCTTTCTCCGATTAGTGTTGTTCTGGAGTTTTCTCTGCCATCTTGTCTGTGAGAATTTTGAGGTAAGTACATAACTCTTTGTATGTTGCTTCCATGTCAATCTCATTTTTGGCGAGAGTCTGTTGCACCTTCATGAGATCAACTATGGTAGGCGGATTTTCTCTAATTTCTTCAGGAGACCGGCCGAAGAGAGGATGGTTTCCGATGTTGGTTTGAGGAGGAGTTGTATCACCAGCGAAAAAGCGGGGGTCTAACAACCTCAACCAATATTTCGATTAGCAATTTGTATGGACTAACTCCAATATACTTTCTAGAGAATCAACTAGACAGTCAGACTCAATCTAGATAAAAGTATATCAAAGAGTTGATATCTCAATCTGTCGATTTGATTTTTACTCAAGCAAATGGAAATCTGCGAGTCTTTATCAAATACTAGAGAGATAAACTTGGATGTCCAAAGACCAATATCCAAGTGTCAATCAATTTAAATCAACAACCAAAGGTTGGATATTCTAATTGATTGATCTTAACGCATAACCTGTGATATTTCAATTATATAACAAAATATAATGTGGAATAAAAATAACACAGACACCAGAAATTTTGTTAACGAGGAAACCGCAAATGCAGAAAAACCCTGGGACCTAGTCCAGATTGAACATCACACTGTATTAAGCCGCTACAGACACTAGCCTACTACAAACTAACTTCGGTCTGGACTGTAGTTGAACCCTAATCAATATCACAATGATTCAAGGTACAATTGCGCTCCTTACGTCTCTGATCCCAACAGGACACTATGCACTTGATTCCCTTAGCTGATCTCACCCACAACCAAGAGTTGCTACGACCCAAAGTCGAAGACTTTAATAAACAAATCTGTATCACACAGAAAAGTCTACAATGATAGATTAATCTGTCTCCCACAGATAAACCTAAGAGTTTTGTTCCGTCTTTTGATAAAATCAAGGTGAACAGAAACCAATTGATAACCCGTACTTATATTCCCGAAGAACAGCCTAGAATTATCAATCACCTCACAATAATCTAAATCGTATGGTAGCGAAACTAGATATTGCGGAATTACAAATGATGAGACGAAGATGTTTGTGATTTCTTTTTATCTTGCCCTATCGGAGATATAATCTCAAGTCAATTATTCAGTTAAACTCGTACGATAGAAAATGGCAAGATCAGATCGCTCGACTACAAGAGAAGTAGTTTTGTCTAGCTTCACAATCCCAATGAAGTCTTTCTGAAAAAGTGGGGATATAACAACCACACCCAATATTTCTCTTAGCAATTTGTATGGACAAACTCCAATATACTTTCAAGAGAATCAACTAGAGTCAATCTTAATAAAGTATATCAAAGAGTTATATCTCTTTTTCTTGATTCAATTCTTTCTCAAGAAAATAGAAATCTGCGAGTCTAATTGAATACAAGAGAAATCACTTGAACGGTACCAAAGTCCAATGTTCAAGTATCAATCAATTTCAATCAACAACCAAGGTCGGATTTTCAATTGATTGATTCAAATGCACAACCTGTGATATTTCAATTATATAACAAAATATAATGCGGAATAGAAATAACACATACACCAGAATTTTGTTAATGAGAAAACCGCAAATGCATAAAAACCCCGGGACCTAGTCCAGATTGAACACACACTGTATTAAGCCGCTACAGACACTAGCCTACTACAAACTAACTTCGGTCTGGACTGTAGTTGAACCCCAATCAATCTCACACTGATCCAAGGTACATTTATGCATCCACGTCTCTGATCCCAGCAGGATACTACGTACTTGATTCCCTTAGTTGATCTCACCCACAATTAAGAGTTGCTACGACCCAAAGTCGAAGACTGTAATAAACAAATCTGTATCACACAGAAAAGTCTACAGGAATAGATAAACCTGTCTCCCACAGAAATACCTACAAGTTTTTGTTCCGTCTTTTGATAAATCAAGATGAACATGAACCAATTGATAAACTGGATTTATATTCCCGAAGAACAACCTAGTATTATCAATCACCTCACAATAATCTTAATCGACGCGGGAAATAAGATATTGTGGAATTACAAACAATGAGATGAAGATGTTTGTGATTACTTTTATATCTTTCCTATCGGAGATATATATCTCAAGCCAATCGTTATGATTGTACTCAAAAAGATAGAAGATGCAACATCAGATCACACAACTACGAGAAAGTAGTATCGTCTGGCTTTACAATCCCAATGAAGTCTTAACCTGGTTTACAAGAAGAAACCTAAGGTTAAAGAAGAATCGACTCTAGCTAATACAACTAGTATCACACATGAGGTGTGGGGATTAGGTTTCCCAGTTGCTAGAGTTCTCCCTTATATAGTCTTTAAAATCAGGGTTTGCAATCAATGTTAGCTTTGTAACAAAGCATTCAATATTCACCGTTATATGAAAACCTGATTAGATTCAAGCTAATATCTTTCAACCGTTGGATCAAAAACTTAGCTTGTTACAACAAATGAAATGCACGATTTTAGGTTTGTGTAACCGCACCCAAACATGTACATTTGTTGGTTCAACAATAGTTAACCAAATGGTTAGCTATATGAGCACTTTCATACCAACCATATTCTTCTTCACCATAACTAGTTCAAATGAACTAGTTAGAGAGTTGATCAATTGCAAGGAAATCTTATGTAACTACATAAGACACAATCAAAGCAAAAACGATTTGATTCACTCGAATCGGTTCATGAACTTTATAGCCACGGTTTGCATTTTGCATTCCTTAGTTAATATAAATAAGTTCACAAACAATCGTCTTTAGATATAACCAACTTAAGTTCGCATACTTAGTTCGCGTAATTTAGTTCCGGAAGGAGTTCTCAAACTCCAGCAGATATTCTCGGGTCGAGAACTTCCGCCAGTTCGCGGACTGGGTTCGCGGACTGAGTTCAAGGCTCTTGTTCCGGTTCTCTTGATTAACAAAGTTCGCAAACTTCGGTTCAAGGAAAAAAGACTTATACATATATGTGTTGCCACACAATGCTTATATCCAACATTGGTTTGTATATGGGGCAAAACGAGTTGTTGGTTTTTACGGAATTGAGGAGACGACCGTGCGGAGGAAACTCCTTGAACCGAGCGAACTTTTAAACCTCACACATATGCACTACAAAAAGGGAGTGCTTTGAATTCGAGAGATCAATCTGTAGGAATCCGTCCTAAACCAAGACAATGGTCGTTCCAAAGTCAATTCGGTCACAAGAGAGGATGGGTCGATCTGTAGGAGGGAAGCTAAGAAATGTGTGAGATCAATGAAGATCAAAGATTGTAGCTGTGTTGTGTATTCTGTGTAAAGAAATAAAATAAGCTCTGATTGATTGAACTTGCTATGTTGAGAGTAATTGATCAACGTTGAGTTGTTAATCTCGTGTTGTCTGCTGGAGAAAAGATTGTCATGTTTTCAATTATGATTCTGAGACTTATTTATGTTGGTAGAATTGTAAACACCTTGATCCCATGAAGTGTGACAGTTGCTGGAGTCAAAGAGTGGGGAAGTGGAAATCGTGTTAAAACCAGTTGCTCATTGTGCGGAGACTTGGTTGATTTTCTACCTACTACTTTGCTAACTCCTTCAACTGATTGCACGACTTGCTCACATTCTCATCGTGTGTATGAACACACGTGCCGTAGACCGCCAGACCAAAACCCTAGTTAATATCACCCCATGTAACACGATTGATGTCTCGTGATTGTGGAGTCTGCAAGTCAGACGTGTATTTAGTTAGTCAGTTGTTGACTTCATGAGACGATGAGTCCTTGTATTGCTGAGTCAAACGTGATTTGCAAATGTTCTGTGACTCATGAATTGAATGTGTCTGTTAAGACAGATGTATAATTCTCAAGTAAATGTTGATAGTTAAGGTGAGCAAATATTGCTCATTCGATGGATTGTTGAATATTGATAATTGAACCAATATTCCTTAGTCTGAGCAAATGTTGCTCGTTTGAGCAAATGTTGCTCGTTTGAGCAAATGTTGCTCGTTTGATGAATTATTGGTAGCATGACCAAATAAAATATTGTTTTATTTTAAAATAAACTGAACCGAGTATAATTAATAAAAATGTTGATCATGGGATCGTCGTAAAATTATTAGCGTTCGAATCTGGAATTATGAACCTTGGACTCAAAACCCTAATTCGATCAATTGATGGTTCAATGAAAATTAACCACGGAGAAGGAGGGACCGGCTACATGGGATGATGGGTCGACCATGTAGCGCCGAAATTCTCAAGTGAGCAAATACCAAAGTCTCTTGAAGACCAGTTGGTGAAAGGATGATTAAATGCTGGTCTAATCATTTATTAAAATAATGCTCATCTGACCTTAGGTGATAAAACCTAATTAATTATGAAGAGATGAGGGACCGACCAAGAGGTCATGAAACCGGCCCTGGTTGGTCACGGGATCGACTGACGATCATTCCATGAAATTCCAAGTTGTTTGGAAGGTTTCTGGACCTAATACGTGCGGCTGTGCAAATTAGGTCAAACTGTGAAAATGCGTGGTACTGGCTCCTTGCAAGCCAAAGATCCAACCTTAGTCGGTCAAGGTAACATGCTCACGTAGCCAGAGTGTTCCTGTCTCAGTCCTGAGAATTTTGATATTTTATGATATGCGTTTGAGCAACAATTTGGGATAATATGAAGAAATCAAGGATTTTGCTGAAACTGAGGAAACTTCATAAGATGAAGGAAATAATAATAATAATAATAAAATGAAGGAATCATGAAGTGTGGGACCGGATATGGCCAATGGCCGGCCGACCAAGGAGCCCAGTCCCATGACACTTTTCCTAATTTTATATTATTTTCATGATTTTAGGGAAATATCATGAAATCAAGGAGTTTGTTGAAACCAAGGAGTTTTGTTGAAATCAAGGAGTTTCCTTGAAGTGAAGGAGTTTCCATGAGATGAGGGAAACAAATAATATTAATAATAATAAAATAAGGGCGTGTGGGACCGGATTGGGCATGGTCGGCCGGCTAGGGCCCGGTCCCACAAGTTTCCCTAATTTTATCCTTTTTTCTTAATGTGAAGGAAATATCATGAAATCAAGGAATTTCATGGGATCAAGGAAATAATAATAAAATAATAAGGAATGCAAGGTGTGGGATAGGCCACAACTAGGGAATGACCGGCCTACTAGTATGCTTGGTCCCGCACATCTTTCCTAATTAATTATTATTTTCTTGATGTGAAGGAAACACATAAAACTGAGGAGTTTCTTTGAAACGAAGGAATTTTGTTCAAATGAGGGAATTTTCATAAGATCAAGGAAAATAATAAAATATGATAAAATATAAAATTGGGCATGGGACTGGCCACGACACGACCGGACGGTCGGTGGGCCAAGTCCCCCAGCACCTTGATTAATATTTTATTATTTATTATTTTCTTCCTATTTTGCATAGGTTCATCATTCCTTCGTGTTTTGGAATGCTCGTTCGTGCATTCAGGTGCTCGTTAGTGCATTATTGCTGAGTACACTTGCACTATTTTAGTCGGGGTTTACTCGATAGTGGCTCAGATGCCTGTGTGTTGAATATTTATTACTAACCCATGGAATTCTGGTGGGAAGAACCATGAATTGAAGTAACAAAATATTATGAAAAACGTAGAATATTTTCCAGGGATTCAATTAATGATTTAATGATTTAGGAATAATTAATTGATGGCTCTATAGTAGTACGATCGTCTGGGAGCATTAATTATTCAGGAATTGAGTGATATGTATGAGCTTGTTGAAGCGTCATATTTCTTTCATATAGTCAGGGAAAACATTGTTACATCCTGAAGACGTTATTGCTATATACTAGCAGGAAAGTTGTCTAGGAGCCGTCCAATCTTTCGATTCTATATAGAAGTAATTACTGAAATTTCTCAGTATTCATGAGATATGCCGTTGCCTCAGATGAGAGACTACACATCTATATATACTCTAAGAGACAATATTCTCAGTCAGAGATTCTTGTGGCATGAGCTTTCATGCTTCGATAAGAGACATGAGACTCAATACTCAACTGATTGCTGGATTAGGAGCACGTATAATTATGATTTTACGATTTTAGTCCTTGTCGAAAATCCACCATCTACATTAAGTCCCCTGCTTAGTGAGGGACAGTCATGTTCCTCAGTCAGCACTGGATGGTGATTTTCCAGTTACAAACAAAATAAGTAATTGAACTTAGTCGTAAGATAAGATATTACCGGATTTTCGATTGCGCGAGCAAACCACGGCTTGAACGAAGATCTCAGTGGCATGATAAAGCCTCATCTAACGGGCATAAAATGGTGTAGCACTGCTGATTTGGTGATGGAACCTTGGTCGGTTTAGGATTCACGGGTCCGGGCCGAAAAAGGAAATCCTTGTGAAATTAGGTTTTGGAAATAAAATTTGATATAAAAGGGATTAATCCTCTTTTTTTTTATTTCACCTACACGACCGACCACCACCTTCCTCCCTTCATCATCTTCACGCTTGAGCACAGAGGAAAGCAGGAGAAAATTTTCGCCGGAACTGTTGCCACCGTCCGGCCATATTCCGTCCGACACCGACCAGGTAAGCGAAAAAAAATTTTCTTTCAGAAGTTTATAGTTTGTTCATAAGTTGTTCATCATCATAAAAATAATATGTGTATGTACATACTTTTGGATGTGAGTTTTATGAAAAACCCTTGTTTTAGGAATGTACGTTCGTTCGATCGTTAGTTTAAGAAACTAGTAATAATCCCTGACTTAAGAGAGATTTTTTTTTTATATATATAGACCTGTGTCTAGTGATAAAATTTTAATT
Source organism: Papaver somniferum (assembly GCF_003573695.1). NCBI lineage: Eukaryota > Viridiplantae > Streptophyta > Magnoliopsida > Ranunculales > Papaveraceae > Papaver > Papaver somniferum. The sequence continues at coordinate 107,738,969 of NC_039367.1, read as the reverse complement.
ATGAGCTCTCATGGAAACCAAAACTTTATTTTAAAAGTATAAATTTTCACAAAACCGAAATAAACCCTCGCCTCAAAGACGGACGATCGTACGAAGGAAAAGTTTTTTTTTTTATGAGTGGAATATCCACGATTTTTTTTTGTATGCAAAAATCGTGACATGTTCACGGAAAAAAAGATTACGTGCGTTTTGCTCACATTAAAACAACAAAATTTATTTTTATGTGAATAATTCACGTTATATATATATGATTATATATTATATTTTCTTTTGGAAAAGCAAAATCTGAATTTTGAATAACATTTAAAGGTAAACAATTATTTGTGATGAAATATTGTTTAGTTTTCATGATTCTATGGTGAATGTTCGCACAGTAGAATTGTTCATGATTTTATGAAAATCTGAGTTTTGCTCGTCTTTTGTAGATTTCGAAGAAATGAGCAAGTTTTGAAGTGTTAACTCTCGTATTATAATCACTACTGTTAGTGGAATCATAAAAAGGTAACAGTCAAGAATTACCATTTTTGCCGATACTAGTTGAGCATTTTGCCATTTGCATGATTCCATCAACTTGTCGAAGTTTGCATCTGGATGATATACTGAAGTAGAATGTTATGTGAATCTTACAGCTACTTCGAAAGGATGTCTGATTCCCAAGCTAATGATGCCTCCAGAGATGATCCATGTGTAGATAATGATACCTCCAGGGACGATACATGCATGGATGAGACTTCTATTGGCGAAGAGGAAGATGAAACACCTGGAATCAAGAATGTTCCAAATATAGAGGATGCGTTCTTTGTGGATCAAGGGTCTGAAAAGCGTCTCAGAACTCCAGCATTTCGTCTTCTGATAAATCCTAGAGAGGTTACTCAGAAAAAATTGGTGACTCCACAGGCAACCATTCGGTTCTGTCTCTAACGAGGATATTTTTTTGCATCAATCATTGAATTTAAGCTTTCTCGACGGCCTTTAGAGAAGTTTTCTGGATGGGCGATGTATATGTTGGGTTTTCCTCGCGTTCGATCCAAGTTGCATGATGCACAGATAATACGGGCTATCCAAGCTTCTGGAGACTTATTCATTTTTCATGATGCGCGAGGTAGCTCTACTTGCTTGTTGGTGCATTCCAACTCCCTCCTTCATATACAGATGGGGAGAGTCTACTATTACTTTAGAATATGTAGTTGCTTTGTTGCATCTTCCAATCAGGGGTAACCTTCCTGAAGGTCTTTCTTCCTTAGAGGAAACTGCAATCTCTAACATCTTGACAGCTGCAATGGAGGAGATCAATAAGGCATCCTGGAGCAAAGGTTGTTATGCTCATTGGTTAATACATTGGTGGTCGAGGGATACTCCTCTGGAGTGGCCTGTTGATGGTACGTTGTCTATTGCTGCTTTCTTGTGTTTATCGCTGTCCAGAGATGTATTTGAAGACTCTGGAAATTTGTTGAAGCCGTTCGTGATTCCTTTTGCAATTAAGATGGCTCAGGGTGAGAAACTCCCAATAGGTAGTCTGTTCTTGGGTTCTTTGTACTCTAACTTAGACTCCTTGATTATAGACTCCAGCATCTCGAACGGTTTTATGAAGATTGAATGCTATGCCAATACAATGTTTCTTCAAGCTTTGATGTGGGAACGTTTCAAGAATTATGCACCCATTCCACGTACCATCTTGCAAGGATTGAATGCTGATGCTCGCCATGTTTTCTCTGAGAAGACCAATGCCAGGATCATGCGCTGGTCCACAAAGAAACCTCGACTCAAGACTCGCTTCATTGATGTGTTAGACCGTGAATCTGAATTCAACTTTCGCCCATGGGTGTCAGTTCCTTCTTATATTTTTCAGTTGACAACTTTTAATGCTGAAGAGAGTATGACTTTGAAATCTGGTGCTGATTTGAGTGACGGCGAGAGGTCTTTTATGTTGAGTTGCACTCCTGGTTACCTGATATCAATAATACATGGTGAATTATTGGTGGAAGAATACAATATTGATAGAGCAGCTCGGAAAATGGGTATGGATCAGTGTGTTCCGACTTTTCGAAGAAGGAAACCATCAGTTGAACAACTCATGACCCGCTTAGACCGCACACATGTGGAAGGAAGTGAATACTGGTTCCCTAGCTCTGAGCGAATTACATATGTAACTCCAGGTTACATAAACTTTTGGGATCAACAACTCGGGCGTTTACTCGATTTCGTGTCGGTTGATCAACCTTTGGTGAAGGAGCCTCCTTCTGCTGAGATGATTGCTACTCGACCAAGACTGAAGCCTGGTGGTGATAAACGAAAAACATCTCCAGGATGTTCACAAGTAAATATTCTTTGTGTAATTTTCATAAAATTATGATAATTGTGTTTTGATTACTGCATCAAAATTTTCCACAGGACGGTCGTAACGCAAGACCTCGAATCGATGTAGACATCTCAGAAACTGAAGCAATTATTCATGGTGGAGAAGGCAGGAATAAGAATTATAAGATTTTACCTAACACCATAAAGTCCCCAGTGATTTCTTTAGTGAATTGTCGATATTTCTTTCACCATGACTTCTTCTCATCCGTGTAATTAGGATCGCAAAACCAATGTTTGTTACTTTGTTAGAGAATTTTACTCCATCAAGTATTGACGGTCTTCAGTTATTTTCCGCTGGGAAAACAGTTTCTGGTTTGAGTGAAGAAGAGGCCGTAAGTATTTCTTCGTATATCCAATTATGATGCTTTGTAGACAAAATGCTGATTGTTGAGAATATGTCCAGGAGGATGTCTCCATGGAGGTCGAGAGTACTGGTGATGTTCGTTCATCCTCGTAAAATGGCGATAAAGAAAATTCTCAGAGCTCAAAACCGAATGAAAGTGACGGTGCTCTTGGTGTTGATGCGGGTAATTCAGGTTTTTCGAAGGTTTCAGAGACCACCCAAGTATGTATTTCCCTTACATTTAATCCATAAGAGCATAAAATTCCTGATTTATGAATGGGTGAATGAGAATTCGTGTAAATATACGAAAAGTTTTGCCGAAATACGTTACCAGAAATTTCAGATCTCATCCCTTAAGCAAAAATGCTGTAGAATCTTCATACGATGTCGGATTTTCGCAATCTACCCGTGTATCCTTATTCCCAGGAAATTTCCAAGCTTTAGCAAAGAAGCTTTTAGAGTTTTGAACACTTTTAGGAGGTGAAATCAGAGAAATAGTAAACTTCCAGGAGACTTCCAGAAAATTTTCATCTGTCATGTAGTCCGATGTTTTGACCACATCGTTTTGCCCGTTCATCCGATTATTATGAAATTTTTATATGTTATAAATAACATCCATAAAAAGAGAATAGTATATAACTCTGCCTTATATTCTTCACCAATTGCTCCTAGTTCGTCGTTTTGTACAGGGCAGTGTAAAATCTTCTCGGACGAGCTTGTTGTAAAACGTGTTTTTTGTGAATTTCACGTTATTTGCTGATGTCTAGCATTTAAAATGAAGAACTTAAGTATCATTAGTTCACTTTCATGCCAAACTTTATAATTTCCTTTGGTTTCATGCTTGGATGATCCTAATCTCATGTAATCTTCGTATTAGGTGTCAAGTACCGAAGTTGAGAATGAATGAGCTAATAATGATAACTCGAGCAACCATGGGGTTATTGATGGAGACACAACCATCTATGCACTTAAAGTCCATGAGAGGGTTATCACTGATGTTGAGACTTCAATAGTTATTGTTTCAGTGGCGGAAGAAGTTGAACCACGAGTAGAAGAAACTGAAGAAACTGTTGCCATGACCGTGGAAGTTGCTCAAGTAATCGAGAATCGTATAGTAGTGCATGAATACCCGAGTGCAGGGATTTCTTTTGACCCTCCATTTGATGAATCACTCCCCTATCACGAACTGGTTGGTGGATTCAGCATTCCCATTGGATATGCCGGCTTGTACGAGAAGATATGGAAGAAATTTGGTCACATCATCGTTACCAGAGATCCCAAGTGTGCTTATTCTTTAACAATGCAAGTAAGTGTAATCTTGTGTGTTGTAAGTGACATATGTGCTAGGGACAGAAATACTGTAACTTCAGATGTACTCTTTGATTGGGAGTTCAACTTGGAGAATTCTGAGAGACTTGGCTTCAACGTGAAGTGGCTTCGTAAGAAGATAAATGCTATCAAGGACTCATGTGAGAAGAACATACCCTTTCCAAATGATGTTGTGATGGAGAAGGAAGACAATATTTCTAGGCTGACTGAAGAGCTGAACATGGAGAAGGCGGCCTTACAAGTCTTGAAAGATACAGAGGAGCAAAAGTCTTTCTTTGCTGATTTTCTTTGATTTCCTTTCATAATCTCTTGAACTTCTGAAAGATGTGAGGTTTTATTTTTTGTTTTTTGATTGGTTTTGGACAAGTAGATGATTGGGGATTTTCTTTGGATTTGATGGAGATTTTCTTTAAGTAATCTGAATTTTGATAGATTGCTGGATTTAAATTACTGAATGAAAGTATTGCAAACATTTTGGAGGAATTGAAAAACAATGAAAGAAATTCCTAAATGCCAAACATTTTGGGCGTTCGTGCTTTGAACACCCAATACCCCAAACGTCTAAGACCTTAGGCGTCAAAGGCCTGGAGCCAATTCTCGTGAATTATAGCTACGTTCTCCTTGTTGTCCACGTTGGTTAATTTGTAATATCCACCAGCAACTGGCTTAGAGATCTGATAGACACATTTTTGTGTCTAATTTGTCCTCAATGTTCTGTATTGTTAGTACTCGATTTCATACTTATTATGGTGTTTTACGTTTTTGTAGATGTTTTTGGAAAAATAAGCTCTTGCGGCGAAATTGGATCGAAAAGTGGTGTTTTACACCCCCGAAATGTGTTAAAGGTACCCCAGGATAGAGACTAAAAACACCCCAGAAAAATTACTTAAGGCACCTTAAAGGGCATGTGTTATTCGGACTCCAGCAACGGATAAGGGGCGACCACTGGATAAGGGATGACCTTCTTCACAAATTCAAAAAAAAATTGGCGGGAAAATATTTCTTTTCACTGGCAGATTTTTCGATCGCATTTTGGAGGAGTTTTTGTGCGATTCAATCGCTGAAATTTCATGGGTAGATGTGATATGTCATAGAAAAGCTGGTATGGGTGTTTGTTTCGATCAAATTATTTGTATATTTATTTGTATATTATTTTTATTAAATTTAAAAATTGAACCTTCACAAGTCTTAGACAAACTCTACTACTACAACAACTTTTGAAAATCAATCAAATTTTTGGCGCCGCCCATGCGGATTTGTGCTTAGGTAGAATTTTTAGGTTTTTTTTATTTCATTTGTTCTTTTTACGTTTCTTTGGGTGTGTCTTTGTATTACAAGTTTGAAGTTGGACACTAAAGACTTGGAATCAAAGCTTAAATCCAAAAGAGAAGGAAAAAGACAAAGCAAAAAAAAAAAAGCGAACGAAAAATTTAAAAAAAAAAGAGAGAATTTTTTTTATTTTTTTTAGAGACCTTCCATTTTTTGTAATTTTTTTTTTATTTATTTTCTTTTGCACTTTATTTGGACTTTGGACTTGGACAATTTTTTTTTTGAACCCTAAGGAAGGGTACATTAAATATAAAACTGTTTGCAGGGAAGAACGACGATTACAATATCGTCTCGGCCCCTCGGGTTCGCACATGACATAGGAGTCGTGGCCCGAGTCGACTTTAGCGGTTCTACGCCCGTCTGGCACGGGAGGTAAGCTTTCGAAATACCCGCGAATCCCCTGTCAGCGGGTTTATTGTATGCCTTAAGGTGAATATATGCTGAGGATTTGAATACGGTTGTTTTAATTTCCTAGTAAAGGGCAAGGCCTGGCCAAATTAAGATAAGGACTCGGATTTCATCACCGTTTCCTTCTTGCCCGCCTTAGGAAAACGAAACCAAACGCGAACCTAAGCTTAAAATTTTGACTAGAACGAGACCTATAGGGTAACGAGCTTAATAGGAAAGTCGTTCGAAAAATATTGGTTACTTTTTTGAGCATACTTTGAAGTTCATGATGGTTTCTGCGAGTTGAACGCGTGACTGCGCCGCCTTATAATGCCAGTGAGACCTTGGGTATCAAAGCTCCTCGTAGCTTCTCTCGTCTCAATTCAACTTACTTAAACTCGGATTGATTCCAGAGAGGTTTGTTCAGATTGTAACGAATTCCTTTTTCAAAGATTAGAAGCTGGTCTAGAAACAATCTAAGTGGATCCATCATGCTTGTTGTTTGCTGGATTTTATAGGTTTGATTTGGTCGAGTCAGCCTTGTTTGTGATTGTGTAGAATTCCCTTGCAATTAAGAATGTCGAACTGGTATGATAGAAGCTAATACAATGACTATCGACCTGAATTTGAATATGGACATCATCCTTTTTATGACCATGTTGGGAATAGTGGTTGGGAACGCCATCCTTTTGAAGGATATGGGTCATACCATGGTGAGCCCAATTACTATCCACATGCCCACCGGTCATACGAGCAAGATTCTTATAATTCCTCTCCTCTCGATGAAGCACGTAAGATACTTGAGTCAATGCGTAAGTTAACTGAGTCAACATGTGAGTTTGTTGAGTCAACACATAGGCTTAAATTAGAGACGTAAGAAAGAAATGCTCGAATTACTCTTGATTGCCAATACATTCTTTCCTATATTACCCGTGAAAATAAGGATAATTTTTATCAAGATGACAAGGTTAGAATTGGTAACACTACTTTAGATGAGGTTCAACCATTTTCATGTTATTATGATGTGGATAGTGTTGATGAAGAATTTGAAATTTGTAGGCATAGTGATCAGGAATTTGTTACTCTAAATGAACTTTATGATGATAGTGTTATTTCTGGTTCAAATCCCGATAATTTTAATGATTATTCACCTATTCAAAAGGACGAGGATTTGATTAGAGATACCACCTATTTAGATGATGTAGTATTTCCTTTTGATTACGAAGTCGATAATGGTTAGAGGAACGAGTTTATTTTGAGAATACTGTTTTAGAGTCTAGCGATTTAGAAACAATGGTCTTAGACGAAGAAAATGAACTCGTAGAGCTATTAAATATGAGTGAGGATGCGTCGCTTGAGCATAGCCTAGAAGAAGCAATTGACTATTTTCAGGATTCCAACGATCTAGAAATTAATGAAATTGTAGCTAGTCTATCTAGAGATACCCAAAAATCTAAGTTTGGGGGTGATTATCATTCCCCTTGTGCCATACCTTTAGCTCTTACAAAGATCCCTCAGTCGGGACTTGAAATTTGTGCCTCGGCCATCTTACAAGATTATCTTCATACACTTTTTCCTGAACCTAGTTGTGTCCATAGGAGAGCTCAATTGTTAGAAACCCATCCTCTGGTTGATGTGGTTAACCCAGGCTATCATACCAAAATTGACTTTGTTTTCCCACCAAAAACTTTTCTTCCAATTTTGGGAACATATGATTTTCAGATGTGTCGGTTATTAAGTTTTGAGACTAAACCTAATTACTTTAGGAGAGTAGGGTCGACACATTTGCTTAAGGAAGACCACCTCTTTCTTTGTGGTCAGCTGTGTGAGTCAAACCTGATTGAATTTAAGGATCCGCAGTTATTTAGGTTATTATTATGTGCTTCTAAGTTTCTACTTGAGTTTTTCCAGACTCTAATACCCGAATCGGATCTTAGCCATGAGGAAATGCAGTCCATGAAAATATTTATCTAGACCCTTTCATAGAGACTGAACTTGAACCACAACTAGTTGTAGTTGTCTTAAACAAGGGTATGTTCGGTATCTTCTTGGTCTGTTGCAGTTTCCTTTTCTTTTGGTTAGCACTTTTTGATCTAGATGACCCACAGTTATTCCGGCTACTTTTGTATGATACTATGAGGTGACTAATTCCTTCCGATGTCTGGCTGAAGACTTTAAACTTAGCACTTCTTGGGAGGTAACCCATTTTCATACGACACGGTAATATTCTTCCTTATTTCTTTTCCCTCAAGTGGTAATATTTTCTCCTTGTTCATGCTTTTAATTTTATCTTTAGAACATCGAAGAAAATGTTTGATTTAAGTTTGGGGGTGGGGAAGAAATTTTTAGTTGCACTTTTGAAACTTCTGGCGTCACATGGTATCCGGTTAGCTAAGTTTACATACTGTTTCTCACCGAAAAGATAGAAATTGGAATGCTAGGGATAACAACCTTTTGAGACATTAGAGAAAAAGACATTGAGATCCTTGAAATTTAGGAGAGAACTTGTTCCTTTTAGAGGGTAACCGTGATGGACCTAACCATACATGATGGAAAGGCAAGTAGGTCAAGAAATGCCAGAAAGACAAAGCAACCTCACAATGTAGTCTTAGTTACTGGATTGCGACTCTCTCTCAGTAGAAACTTATCATCATCAACAAGCGGAGCGACATCAAAATCTATGAAGAAAGTTGAAGACGTTTTAGGTTTATAAGCAACAATAGAAAAGAATAATTCAAAAATCAAAGTTGAAGTTATAAGATCAAATGATATAAGTTGTTAGAATCCATGATACCAAGACATCACAAATTGCGAAGATCCAAGTTTTGAAAGTCCTTCTCTCATGGCCATGTAAATTATTGTCTTGTAATTTTTGTTTCCAAAAAAAAAATGAAAAAAAAATGAAAAATGAAAAAAAAAACAAATAAAAAATGAAAAAAAAAATGAAAAAAATCATCGTTACGTTTTGTTCAATAATGCCAAAGGGAAGTAGAAATTTATAAGTCAAGGAAGAAATCGAAGAGAAGAGTTAATTGTCAAGGTTCTATGAGGTTCGATAGTTTATCATCAACAGTTGAAGACCGAAGAAGACGTTGTTTCTACTGAGCACTATGAGAGAGTCGAAGAAAGATACATTTGGTTGCTTTGTTAGTCCGCTTTCAATCTGGCACAAGATCTTTCTAGCACTGGTTTAACTCATCACACGTAATTAATCCAGCTGTGTAGCAGATGTCCCTCTCATCTTTATCTCTCTCCTAATCTTATCCAGCTGTAAAGCAGCGGACGCATCTTACAATGTTTATCTAGCTGTGTAGCGGATATCTCTTTATCTAGCTGTGTAGCGGATATCTCTTTATCTAGCTGTGTAGCGGATATCTCTTTATCTAGCAGTGTTGCGGATGTGTCTCCCCTTTTCTTCAGTCAGCTTTAGAGCTGACACCTTTAATTTCTCTGGCATTCTAGTTACTTGGAGATAGGTTGAGAATATGTATGTCCTCATAGCTCTTTGGATACTTGTGACCAATCAGAAGTAATGGTTTTGTGGGTACACCTCTGGTAAACCCTCCCGAGATTAACTCGGTTTTATTTTTTATTAGTTTTGCTCGAGGACTAGCAAATAATAAGTTTGGGGGTATTTGATAGACACATTTTTGTGTCTAATTTATCCTCAATGTTTTGTATTGTTAGTACTCGATTTCGTACTTATTATGGTGTTTTATGTTTTTGTAGATGTTTTTGGAAAAATAAGCTCTTGCGGCGAAATTGGCTCGAAAAGTGGTGTTTTACACCCCGAAATGTGTTAAAGGCACCCCAGGATAGAGACTAAAAACACCCCAGAAAAATTACTTAAGGCACCCCAAATGACATGTGTTATTCGGACTCCAACAACGGATAAGGGGCGACCACTGGATAAGGGGTGACCTTCTTCACAAATTCAAAAAAATATTTTGGCAGGAAAATATTTCTTTTCACAGGCTGATTTTTCGATCGGATTTTGGAGGAGTTTTTGTGCGATTCAATTGCTGAAATCTCATGGTTAGATGTGATATGTCATAGAAAAGCTGGTATGGGTGTTTGTTTCGATCAAATTTGGCTGGATAACTTGGTTTAATCCAAACAGTGAGTTGGAAGATAAACATAAACTTACACGAGTTTAAACGTGTACTGCTCGTGATTGGAAGACTTAATCAATATTATGGAGCGTGAAGAAGGTATAAAAGGAAAGAAACACAGCTGAGAACGCGTGAAAATCATAAAACAGGGAAGAAAATCTTCCCGAAAATATTTTTTATCACCCGAGTAAAGAGAGGATTATCTCGAGTTATGGAGGATATTTCTTGTGCTGTAGGTGTATAAAAAGGGTCTTGAGGTATCATAGAAGGGTGTGGAGAGTTTGGGGAAGTTTTGGAGGCTACAGAATGAAGAAATCACGAGTTGCAGAGCTGCCATTTTTCTGCTGCTGCTGCTGATGAAGAACACCAAGAACACGAAGAACAGACTCCCCAGGACAGTCATTTTCTAACAGTGAGAACGACACACAGGCGTGGGTCGTAGAGATACTGCGTCTGTGACCATTACTATTTATCGTTCTTTTTAGACGCTTTTTGTGGGTCGTACTTTCGCTGTTTTACACCTTTTCATCATTTTAATCAACTTTTGAGCAACAAACATGTATTTTGATCAAGTGATTAATATGAGAAGTTAAACCCCACATTGGGACGACGGAGGAAACCAAAATTCATCATGCGGTAAGTTCATTTAATTCTTTATTTGACTATTTGCATTAAATTAAAATTAAAATAAAAAAAATTCTTAATTAATTGTCATTTCGTTTGATGGTTTATGCTTAGGATTAATTCTTTTGATATGCCATGCTTAAGATTTACAATTAATATTTTAAGAATCTATCTTAGGCAAAGAAATAGAGTCAAAATACTTGTTGAATGAGCTATAATGGTTTAGAATAAATAGGTGAATCATATGAATTTGAATATTTGGTGGAATCCTAGTCCCAGTACCTCTTACCATTGTTAACATTATTTGTATATTTATTTTTATAAATTTAAAAATCGAACCTTCACAAGTCTTAGACGAACTCTACTACTACAACAACTTTTGAAAATTAATCAAGATCATAAAAGGTCCTTCCCAGTTGGAGTTCTTTGCAGAATGAAAGTTACGCTTAGTCGCTTTGAGAACTAAGTCTCTTTCCTGGAACTTGTTAGACTTGATCTTCCGCGCCCTGAATATCTTCTATTGGTTTGGAATTCTCCGTGTAATAGAATTCCATGTTGTTGAAGCCTTCCAATTTTGTAGCACGTATGGACATTCACGCGAAGGAGAATACTTGGGATACTGCTTGTCGAATTCAACCATTATTCCAGCAATGATTGTATAAGTGAGCTGCTCGATTTGGAGAGGTTTTGGGTCTAACCACTTAGTGAAATATTGTTGAGGTGAGGTTATCCATTCATAGCATTTTTCAATAGCTAAGTTGCTGGTGGAGTAAATCCCTCGAACCAGAGTATCATGTTTGAAAACTGATAATATATACACATGAGGAGGAATAAGACTTGACTGAGCTTGGAACCTTTTGATGAAAGAATTTGCATTTTCTTCAGGATTTTGTGCCAGCTCTATCAAGGCCTTGACCTCCTCCAGATACTCGAACGGTGAAATATCTTCTGTTTCTTCTTCTGAACAGAAGTTTCTTCAACGGAGGAGTGTGCAATTTAAGGTGTTGGTGTTAGCTTTCCAGCATGAATCCACGTACTCCCTAAGATCATATCGTATCCTGGATCTTCTAGGACTTTGTTTCTGTCCAGGCTGAGTTTATGTTCACCTTGAGAGTAATGTGTCCATAAGCCTCTCTGGGCATTCCTTCATGATCCATAATTGATGCTGGAGCATGAATGGATTCTTGTCGTGTGATACCAGCAGCTCTGAGAGTTTTCAGAGGGATAACATTAACATCAGTGCCAATATCAATCAATACTCGTTTGAATTCGTTTACCTTAAGATGGACGGTGGTGAGAAGTCCCCAGTCGTACATTTATTTGTCTGTTGCTGCTGAAGGCTCATGTGGAGTCTCCTGGATCGATAAACGCTTTCCTGACACAATGTGGTTCAATGCAGCAAACATGTCTCCCCTTTGAGCTTTTGATAAATACAGCAATTCACAAACATGCTCAATTAAGGATTGAACCGCTTCCTTGACATGCGGTTCAGAAAGAGTGAAGGTTCTGACTGGGAGAGGATCCCTGTGGACTCCTTCAGTCCCCAAGTTAAGCTCTCCTGATTCAATATTTTCTTTAAATATGCGCTTCAAAGTTCTGCAATCACTTGTGTGATGGTTGACGAACCTATGAAAGCGACAGTAACGAGGATTTTTCATGGCCTCTTCAGTTGGTTCTTTCTTGACATATGGCAACTTGATTGCGCCGTCTTGAACCCAGGCATCTAGTAGTTCAATAACCTCTTCAATGGAAAAGGAGAAGTCAGGTTCCCCTGGATCAGCTTCCGCGTGTTGAGCAGGAACTTGCGTATTATCCTTCCTTTGTGCCTTTGAAGGAGTCGAATAGAGCTGGCAAACCAAGCCAAAACCCGCGGGTTAGCCCGTCCCGTCCCGTGAAAACCCGCACCCGTCCCGGATCGTAACTAAACAAGACGGGCGCGGGTTGTATAATTAGTGGCTTGTGAAGAAACGGGTTAACCCGGCCCGTACCGTGAAACCCGCGGGTTAACCCGGCTCATTCCCCACCACTAGGAGTCTAGGCCGCGTGTCACAGTAATCGATTTCTGAATTAAAGTTAAGCAATTGAAATATTTATACAACTGAGGAGTAGGCATGGATTGCGTATTTTGCTAGTAATCTGCAAACGAAATCATCATACAGAACTCTGCAAGGTCCCTTGCTAAATCGATGTTAGTCATCACAGAGAACTCTTCCTAGTAAACTACAGATCTTGCTAATGTATGATGGAAAACTTCAGTACCAAACGCTGGAATAAGTGCAAACTATAAACTGGATCCTTGTATCTACCAAATAATGTTTAGAGGTAGCATGAATAACTATAACCCTCGTGTTACTGGGAAGCTCTTACTTTCCACAATCGTGGCCGCAATTCCTTATTCAAGTATTCAACTCCCATAAATGAAGAAAATAAGTCACCAAGTACAGATCAATTATACCATGTCGTTCAAATAAGGTCGAGTCACTAACAAAATGCACAGTTAACAAAGAACTGAAGCAATATAGCTTAAAATTAGAAAGTAAAAAACAATCCCATAAAATTAGGTTGTAGCTTGTAGGAAAGGAACTTTAGATGCCCTGAATGTGGAAGGAAATATCCCAGAAATCGATTTCTGGCGAGTTGACTCAACAAAAACCAGGTAACCCGTGAGCACCCGTGAACCCGCGAGCTTTACCCGGGACGGGCACGGGTGGGATAAATGACCACCCGTGAAGAATTTCAACCCGCGAGCTCAGGCTTGTATTAACCCGTAACCCGCGGGTTGGTCAAAAGCCAGACCCGTCCCGCCCGTTTGCCAGCTCTAGAGTCGAAGAAGCATGCTTGCGTTGTGACTCGGCTTTCCGTTTGTTCCCTTATGCAACAATGTTTGTGGAAGGTTGGAGGTTGTACTGTTTGTTGATCAAACGTCAGTTACCTCGAGTTTCCCGTGGTTCTTCAGTTTTTGTAGTTTTAGCCCTCTCCAGTAAAGCAAGTGCATTAGTCGCTGATCTCTTAGCCGCTTCATGAAGTTCGGAGAAAGTCTGGAACCTGAGATTTTCCAGTAAAGCCCTATAGACTGGAATCATTTCGTTGATGCACAAGTCCACAAGTTTTTGCTCTGTGACATTTGGATCATGACAGTCCAAAGCTTGAACTCTGAACCTTTTCATATAATCGTTTGGATGTTCGTTACTACTTTGAAACATCCTTCCGAGATCAGAGAGGGTGATTTGCTCTGAAACGAAGTGTTAGAGTATAGCTCGGTCGACCTCGCATACGTTGCTATCTCAAGCATGTTTATCAATGTTAGTGATCAAAACTATGAGTCTTGATTTCTAGTCTACATAGCTAAGTCTCGGACTATGATAAAAAAAGTGTAGTTGAGCTCAAGGACTTCATGGCGATTCATCATACAATAACGAAGATCTACTCAAGGAACCGTGGAACTTCATCAACAAAAAGGTATGTGGAGACTTGAACTTATCTATCACTCAAAAGTCTATCTTTTCTATATCCTACTTCTTATGAGACAAAAGTCGTATGCTATATACACATTTGATATTTCGAGCCGAGTATATCTCGCCTATCTATATCTCGAAATCATGTGTTGGTAAAGCGTTTCGCTTTGATCGGGTTTATCTTCACCTAATGACGAAAGTCATATTGTTTCAATCACTTTGAAAATCGCTTTGACGAGAAATAGTGTAACAACTGTATAACGTCCTCTAAGAATGTTTCAATGGTTGGAAAGAGAGTTTAGGTCTATGTAACCAATGATGGATATAAGCATTATGTGTAAACACATATGTGCATAAGTCCTATTCCTTAATCCGAAGTTTGCGAACTTTGTTGACTGAGAGAAACCGGAGGAATTGGCTTTGCCAAGTCCACGAACTCAGTTTGCGAACTCAGTTTGCGAACTGACGGAATTTCTCTTGCCGAGAATTTCTGCTGGGATTTTCCAAAAACTCGTTTGCGTGTTTAGTCCGCGAACTCAGTCCGCGAACTGGCGGAAGTCTCCTTGCCGAGATTTTCTGCTGAGTTTGGAAAACTCTGCCGGTTGTCTTAAGTCCACGAACTTGTTTGCGTACTTAAGTGGGTTATGATCTAAAGATGTGCTCTGAACATGAAACTTAAATTACTAAGGAATGCCGTATCCAAACCATGGCTATAAAGTTCATGAGCCGATTCAATCGAATCGAATCATCTTTTTTTCAATTGTGTCTTTTGTAGTTACATAAGATCTCATAGCAATTGAACAACTCTCTAACTAGTTCATTTGAGTCAATTGAACTGGTTATGGTGAAGAAGAACAAGGTTAATATGAAATGCTCATATGGTTGACCTTTTGGGTTACTATGTTGAACCAACATACACGTACACGTTTGGGAACGGTTTTCACAAACCCAGTAAACGTATATCTCAAGTGTGTGTGACAAGCTAAGTTTTCGATATAACGGTTGAGAGATATTAGCTTGAATCTAAATCAGGTTTTCATCTAACGGTGAATATTGATTGCTTTGCAAGTAAGGAAAAACCCTAATTTGAAGACTATATATAGGAGACATCTAGCATTGGGAAAAACTAATCCCCACACGTCTGTGTGATACTAGTGCGCTTGCTAGAGTCGATTCTCCTTTAACCTTTGGTTTTTTTCTCTAAAACCAGGTTAACGACTTAAAGACTTCATTGGGATTGTGAAGCCAGACCGATACTACTTTTATCGTAGTTGTGTGATCTGATCTTGCATCTTCTATCGTACGAGTACAATCTTTGAATGGCTTGAGATCGTGAGAGTTCTCCGATAGGCAAGATAAAGAAGTCACAAACATCTTCGTCTCACTGTTTGTGATTCCTCGACGTCCTCTTGTGTATTCAAGTAAGAATGTTGAGAGGTGATTGATTAATCTAGGTTGTTCTTCGGGAATATAAGACCGGATTATCAATTGGTTCATGTTCACCTTGATTTCATATCTTAAGACGGAACAAAAACCTAGGGGTTTTCTGTGGCAGACAGATTTATCCTTTGATAGACTTTTCTGTGTGAGACAGATTTGTTTATTATCAAGTCCGCGATTTTGGGTTGCAGCAACTCTTGGTTGTGGGTGAGATCAACTAAGGGAATCAAGTGCTTAGTATCCTGCTGGGATCAGAGGTGTAGGAGTACAATTGTACCTTGAATTAGTGGGAGACTGATTAGGGTTCAACTATAGTCCAGTCTGAAGTTAGCTTGGAGTAGGCTAGTGTCTGTAGCGGCTTAATACAGTGTGTATTCAATCTGGTCTAGGTCCCGGGGTTTTTCTGCATTTGCGGTTTCCTTGTTAACAAAATTTCTGGTGTCTGTGTTATTTAATTTTCCGCATTATATTGTTTATCTTTATAATTGAAATAATAAAGGTTGTGCATTAAAGGTTAATCGATTGGAAATCCGACCTTGTGGTTGTCGATTTCATTGATTAACACTTGGACATTGGTCTTTGGTACCGTCCAAGTTATTCCTTGTATTTGATAAAGACTCGTTATTGTTTTTAGCTTGAGTAAAAATCAAATCAAGAGAGAGATATTAACTCCTTGAGATACTTTTATCTAGATTGGGTATGACTGTCTAGTTGATTCTCTATCAAAGTATTTCAGAGTTAGTCCATACAGATTGCTAAGCGAAATATTGGGTGGTGTTGTTAGACCCCCGCATTTTCAATTGGTATCAGAACAGGCAAACACGTTAAAGACCTTATAAGTCTGTGTTTTTGGCAATCTGAGTCTGTGGACAGAATCTCATACGCATACCAAAATGCCTCCTAAAGCTGTCAACTTTGTCAAGTGTCTCGAAAATACCTCAAAGGATCACTCCTTAGCTGATTCTTCCGAATCCCGAGGTAGGAAGACTGTCTCATCTTGTGTCAGCCGCTCTTCCTCCAATGAGACATTGGACATAATGGCTAAAGCTGAAATGGAGCTCACCAGAATTTCAAAAAATTCTACAGAGTTTGTTGATCTCAAGGATCATGTAAAGCTCTTTGATGAATTCGAGAAGTCTATTGATCATGAACAGGTACTCTACAACATTATAGGGTCATTCTCTAAGGAAATTGAGAAACTTCTTCAAGAAAACAATCAACAGCGTGAAAAGATTTGTGATCTTGAAATGCTGGTTAAAAAAGGCTCAATTAGAGAAAAATGTTTGATCAAGACGCATTCATCTGATCTAGACAAACTTCATGTTGAGAAAGAGAAACTTGAAGCATCACTTTATCTAGCCCATGGACGGTGTAAATCCTTGGAAAAGGAAAACTCTGTCTTAAGAAGAAATTCTTCTGCACAAACTAATTCTCACGAGTTACGTACATAATGAAGTCTTCTCCAGATGAAGATTGTGTTAAAAAGGGTTTTGGTAACTTACAATCTTCTCTGACTGCTATGAAGTATAAACAAGTGTCTGATGTTGCTTCTCCTCCAGGAACCTGTACCTTCTGTGGAAAAGGAAATAACTATGCTATTCATTGTTTTTCCATAAAGAAACAAGTCTTTAAACTTCACAAATTGCTTCTTTCTACTTTCAATGGAGTAAATAGTCAGATGACTGCTGCAGTGAACCTCGCTTCCACACGAAACCAGGCATCTTATAAGAGTGATCTCTCTCCTAGAAATCATTACAGGACACTGGTAAATCCTAGTGGTATAAATCGTACTACCTATGAAAGCATGTCTTGTGCTTATAAGAACAACTTTGGTAAATTTAAGTCTAGTGTATGGAGACCATTTTCGGAAAATCCCCTAGAACCCATTTCTAGAGGTCCTAGACTTTGTTATCAGAAAGATTCCTCACCTGTGATTCCCAGAGGGACTGTGAGACGTTCTCCCATATCTGGAAACTGCCAAGGAAGGACAAGAAGATATCCTGGAGGAAATAACTATTATTCTCTCAGAACCTATGGTGAGACTGTGTCTCCCTCTGCTACCTAGTAGCAGAAAGTCTATTCTTGTGTCTAACTTGAGATACAAGAATGAGGATTTGTGAGATGCTCAAGTATTGTGTTGTTTTTCTCCAGTTTGTATATCTTATGATGTTATGTTGTTAGTACTTCTTTCCTTTGTCACTATGATCTTTTGGAGATAGAGAATCTTTGAAAGCATGGTATGCAGTTTTTCTAATTTGGGCCATTTGTACTTTGGCTGGTCCACGAACGTCCGTTTCTCCTCAAGCAACTTTAGGGTTTCCATCTAGGGTACTCACGAACATATATATAAGTCTTATATGTGTTTCTTTATTCTTCAGAAAGGAACTCTATGGAATATGTTCCCAAAGAAGAAGTTAACCCTATGGTTGAGGATGATCTCAAAGGATGTGTTTCTGGTCAAGATTTTATTTTGAAGAAGATGGTTGAAAGAAAAGAGTATAACTCTTGGATTGGAGAATCTGTCAAGGATATGATTCGTGTTCAAAATGAAATCAAGAACGAACTTGCTAACTTTCAACTGCAGATGAACCAACTTTTTGATGGACATGCAAAAATCCTTAGTACTCAGAATATCTTGATCTGGAATCAGAAAAAAGTTATCCTTGACTGCGCAAAGGCTCGCCATTATGCTCCCACTATTGATCGAAAAGTCAACATTCTAAGTTTTGAACATGGTATTTCTACATTCAACAGGATCAAGGATATCAGTGACTCCTATTTTGATGGACTATTTCAGAGGTATGAAATCATCAAGGAAAACTGAGGATACCTAGTAAGTCTTCTTTTTGGATTAGTTGGAAGAATAACTAGAGTTTTGAATAGCGAAGATTGTGACTACACATAGCTATTTTTTGTTTTCATCTTCTTATGTTTATTTTTTAGGTTTATTGGTTTTAAATTCTAAAAATATTTGGAGGGTGATGTTATTGCAGTATTAATCTTTATGATTTTGTGAAATTGCAATATTTTTATGGGATATGTATTGTTTGCGTCCGTGAACTTGAAGGTCCCATATGTTGTCAAAAGTAAAGTCGTTCATGAATTGGTTTTCGTATTAATGAAAATACGAATGGACTTTTGACAAATACAAAAGTTATGCCTATGCAGTCATTTATTTGGTGAAAATAGGATAAAATCTTTTGTGTGACTAGGATAAAGTCTATTATGTCATTATGCATATAGTGATGGAAAGATAGAATAGATCCTTGTATGTATTCCACGGTATTGATCTTCATTGATCCATTCTTTTTGTATTACCGTGAAGGCTCCATTGTGTGTCTTATGTTGAGCACGATACAACTAAGTCGATTATTCTTATTGGCTTTGTTGGTTGTTCCATAAGATGTTATATGTTGAGCACTATGAACTAAATTAATCATCTTGGTTGGTTGTTTAGTTATTTGCTCCGAAAGTCTTCTTTTGTCGAGAAAAACTTTTGACAATTAAATTGATTACCTTCGTGATTAGTTTGGTTGTTTGTATTCCAATTAGATTAATTATGAGTTCTCTTGTAATTAGTCTAGTTGAGTTTTCATATATTCCACAAGTTCTTGTGTTGAGTATATGAACGGCTATACTAACTATGTTCTATTGGTTGATGTAGTCGTATATTTCGTAAGGTTTCCCTTATGTTGAGTATGTGAACGATTAAGTTAGTCATCTCCGTATGATTACCTTAGTCGTAGCTCCATCTACTTATGTTGAGCACAATCAATTAAATTGATCACTTATGTGGTTTGATTTATTTGCGTATTCCAATTAAATTAATCATGGGTTTACTTGTGATTAATTTGATTGAGTTTTGGATATAGAAAATCATTTTCCTATGGTTTTTGGTGTCCAATTAAAAATCCTACTTTTCTTTCGAAATTAAGGCCGCTATTGTTGTTCTCTCGGGAATGACATCAAATCGGGGAGAGTTATTTTGAACTTGTGCTTAATGGTAATATCTTGCGGGGTGTGCGGCTGTGGAATTTTATTGGGGTTATCTTGTATCTTAAAACTCCTTGATGAATGCATTTAGCTTCGGTTTTATGATTGCATCTAAATTAAGTTGGTATGTATTAAGTTGGATGTTCGTTACTACTTTGAAACATCCTTCCAAGATCAGAGAGGGTGATTTGCTCTGAAACGAAGTGTTAGAGCATAGCTCGGCCGACCTCGCATGCGTTGCTATCTCAAGCATGTTTGTCAATGTTAGTGATCAAAACTATGAGTCTTGATTTCTAGTCTACATAGCTAAGTCTCGGACTATGATAAAAAAGTGTAGTTGAGCTCAAGGACTTCATGGTGATTCATCATACAATGACGAACATCTACTCAAGGAACCGTGGAACTTCGTCAACAAAAAGGTATGTGGAGACTTGAACTTATCTATCACTCAAAAGTCTATCTCTTCTATCTCCTACTTCTTATGAGACAAAAGTCGTATGCTATATACACATTTGATATTTCGAGCCGAGTATATCTCACCTATCTATATCTCGAAATCATGTGTTGGTAAAGCGTTTCGCTTTGATCGGGTTTATCTTCACCTAATGACGAAAGTAATATTGTTTCAATCACTTTGAAAATCGCTTTGACGAGAAATATTGTAACAACTATATAACGTCCTCTAAGAATGTTTCAATGGTTGGAATGAGAGTTTAGGTCTATATAACCAATGATGGATATAAGCATTGTGTGGAAACACATATGTGCATAAGTCCTATTTCTTAATCCAAAGTTTGCGAACTTTGTTGATTGAGAGAAACCGGAGGAATTGGCTTTGCCAAGTCCGCGAACTCAGTTTGCGAACTTAGTCTGCGAACTGACGAAAGTTCTCTTACCGAGAATTTATGCTGGGATTTTCCAAAAACTCGTTTGCGTGTTTAGTCCGCGAACTGGCGGAAGTCTCCATGCCGAGATTTTCTGCTGAATTTGGAAAAATCTGTCGGTTGTCTTAAGTCCGCGAACTTGTTTGCGTACTTGAGTGGGTTATGATCTAAAGATGTGCTATGAACATGAAACTTAAATTACTAAGGAATGCAGTATGCAAACCATGGCTATAAGGTTCATGAGCCGATTCAACCGAATCGAATCATCTTTGTTTCAATTGTGTCTTGTGTAGTTACATAAGATCTCATAGCAATTGAACAACTCTCTAACTAGTTCATTTGAGTCAATTGAACTAGTTATGGTGAAGAAGAACAAGGTTAATATGAAATGCTCATATGGTTGACCTTTTGGGTTACTATGTTGAACCAACATACACGTACACGTTTGGGAACGGTTTTCACAAACCCAGTAAACGTATATCTCAAGTGTGTGTGACAAGCTAAGTTTTCGATCTAACGGTTGAGAAATATTAGCTTGAATCTAACCTTTAGTTTTCTTCTCTAAAACCAGGTTAACGACTTAAAAACTTCATTGGGATTGTGAAGCCAGACCGATACTGCTTTTATCGTAGTTGTGTGATCTGATCTTGCATCTTCTATCGTACGAGTACAATATTTGATTGGCTTGAGATCGTGAGAGTTCTCCGATAGGCAAGATAAAGAAGTCACAAACATCTTCGTCTCACTGTTTGTGATTCCTCGACGTCCTCTTGTGTATTCAAGTAAGACTGTTGAGAGGTGATTGATTAATCTAGGTTGTTCTTCGGGAATATAAGATCGGATTATCAATTGGTTCCTGTTCATCTTGATTTCATATCTTAAGACGGAACAAAAACCTAGCGTTTTTCTGTTGGAAACAGATTTATCCTTTGATAGACTTTTTTGTGTGATATAGATTTGTTTATTATAAAGTCTGCGATTTTGGGTTGCAGCAACTCTTGGTTGTGGGTGAGATCATCTAAGGGAATCAAGTGCGTAGTATCCTGCTGGGATCAGAGGCATAGGAGTACAACTGTACCTTGAATTAGTGGGAGACTGATTGGGGTTCAACTATAGTCCAGTCCGAAGTTAGCTTGGAGTAGGCTAGTGTCTGTAGAGGTTTAATACAGTGTGTATTCAATGTGGACTAGGTCCCGGGGTTTTTCTGTATTTGCAGTTTCCTCGTTAACAAAATTTTTGGTGTCTGTGTTATTTCATTTTCCGCATTATATTGTTTATCTTTATAATTGAAATAATACAGGTTGTGCGTTAAAGGTTAATCGATTGGAGATACGACCTTGTGGTTGTCGATTTCATTGATTAATACTTGGACATTGGTCTTTGGTACCGTCCAAGTTATTCCTTGTATTTGATAAAGACTCACTATTGTTTTTAGATTGAGTAAAAATCCAATCAAGAGAGAGATATTAACTCCTTGAGATACTTTTATCTATATTGAGTCTGACTGTATAGTTGATTCTCTAGCAAAGTATTTCGAAGTCAGTCCTTACAGATTACTAAGCGAAATATTGGGTGGTGTTATTAGACCCCCGCTTTTTCACGAAGAAATACTTTCTGTAGAAAGCATTAACCATTTTTCCCCAACTTTTGATACTTCCTGGTGCGATGTTGTTGTACCAGGTATATGCTCTGCCTTTCAGAGACTTTGAAAATTCCTTTAGACGGACAGTGTGGTTTTGCTCATGTTCACCCAATGCTTCAAAGAATCGAGAGACATGTTCTCGGGTGTTTCCCGTTCCATCATAAAGGGTGAATGTTGGAGAGGTGTAACCTTTTGGCAGAGGAATAATTTGCGTAGCAGCAAGGTATGGAGGTTGATGACGGTGGACAAAAGACGTCTTATCTTTTCCACGATCCTCCAAAAGGCGTTCTAGGTCTTCACGAGTGATGAAACTGGATGGTTCTTTCGCTGGTGGATTGTCTGCAGCCTTAGGAACTTCCTCATCATCTATTACATGGATCAGAGTGACTTCGGGATCAGCGTCTGAAGACGTTTCTTTAGCTTTGCCTTTCTCCTGAGTTTTCTCCGACATCTTGTCTATAAGAGTCTTGAGATAATTAAATAATTCCTTCTGAGTAATAGCCATGTCAGTCTGATTTTTGGCAAGAGTCTCTTGCACCTTCATGAGATCGCCTATGGTAGGTGGATTTTCTAAGATTTCTTCAGGAGACCGACCAAAGAGTGGATTGTTGATGTCACCAGTGCCGTCACTTGTAAGGGTGATCACCGGAGCACCAGTGCTTGGAGGAGCAGTAGTGGTAGGCTTTGACGGAGGAACGGTAGTGGCAGGTTGCGCCGGAGGAGTAGTAGTGGTAGGTTGCGCCGGAGGAGTAGTGTTGGCAGTACCACTAGAGCTTGCCATATTGGGGTCGGGTGTTGAACCCGGATTGATAACTGAGCCAGACCTAAGACCGACCATATTTGTGAGAATTGAGATTGCAACCGAGAGAATGATCTCCCATTGTGGTCGTAAATCTGTAGATGGGGTAAAACGAGTTGCTGGTTTTTACGGAATTGAGGAGACGACCGTGTGGAGGAAACTCCTTGAACCGAGCGAACTGTTAAACCTCACACAGATGCACTGCAAAAAGAGAGTGCTTTGAATTCGAGAGATCAATCTGTAAGACTCCGGCCTAAACCAAGACAATGGTCGTTCCAGAGTCAATTCGATCACAAGAGAGGATGGGTCGATCTGTAGAAGGGAATCTAAGAAATGTGTGAGATCAATGATGATCAAAGATTGTAGTTGTGTTGTGTATTCTGTGTAAAGAAATAAAATAAGCTCTGATTGATTGAATTTGCTATGTTGAGAGTAATTGCTCAACGTTGAGTTGTTAATCTCTTGTTGTCTGCTAGAGAAAAGATTGTCATGTTTTCAAGTATGATTCCGAGACTTATTTATGTTGGTAGAATTCTAAACACCTTGATCCCATGAAGTGTGACAGTTGCTGGAGTCAAAGAGTTGGGAAGTGGAAATCGTGTTAAAACCAGTTGCTCATTGTGCGGAGACTTGGTTGATTTTCTACCTACTACTTTGCTAACTCCTTCAACTGATTACACGACTTGCTCACATTCTCATCGTGTGTATGAACACACGTGCCGTAGACCGCCAGACCAAAACCCTAGTTAATATCACCCCATGTAACACGATTGATGTCTCGTGATTGTGGAGTCTGCAAGGCAGACGTGTATTTAGTTAGTCAGTTACTGACTTCATGAGACGATGAGTCCTTGTATTGCTGAGTCGAACGTGATTTGAAAATGTTCTGTGACTCATGAATTGAACGTGTCTGTTGAGACAGATGTATAATTCTCAAGTAAATGTTGATAGTTAAGGTGAGCAAATATTGCTCATTCGATGGATTTTTGAATATTGATAATTGAACCAATATTCCTTAGTCTGAGCAAATATTGCTCATTTGAGCAAATGTTGCTCGTTTGATGAATTATTGGTAGCATGACCAAACAAAATATTGTTTTATTTTAAAATACACTGAACCGAGTATAATTAATAAAAATGTTGATCACGGGACCGTCGTAAAATTATTAGCGTTCGAATCTGGAATTATGAACCTTGGACTCGAAACCCTAATTCGATCAATTGATGGTCAATTGATGGTTTAATGAAAATTAACCACGGAGAAGGAGGGACCAGCTACATGGGATGATGGTCGACCATGTAGCGCCCAAATGCTCGAGCGAGCAAATACCAAAGTCTCTTGAAGACCAGTTGGTGAAAGGATGATTAAATGCTGGTCTAATCCTTTATTAAAATAATGCTCGTCTGAACCTTAGGTGATAAAACCTAATTAATTATGAAGAGATGAGGGACCGACCAAGAGGTCATGAAACCGGCCATGGTTGGTCACGTGATCAACTGACGATCATTCTATGAAATTCCAAGTTGTTTGGAAAGATTCTGGACCTAATACATGCGATTGTGCAAATTAGGTCAAATTGTCAAAATGCGTGGGACCGGCTCATTGCAAGCCAAAGAGCCAACCTTGGTTGGTCAAGGTAACATGCTCACATCGCCAGAGTGTCCGTGTCTCAGTCCTGAGAATTTTGATATTTTTTGATGTGCGTTTGAGCAACATTTTGAGAAAATATGAAGAAATCAAGGATTTTGCTGAAACTAAGGAAACTTCATAAGATGAAGGAAATAATAATAAAATGAAGGAATCATGAAGTGTGGGGCCGGCTATGGCCAAGGCATGGCCGGCCGGCCAAGGAGCCCGGTCCCATGGCACTTTTTCTAATTTTATATTATTTTCATGATTTTAGGGAAATATCATGAAATCAAGGAATTTGTTGAAACCAAGGAGTTTTGTTGAAATCAAGGAGTTTCCTTGAAGTGAAGGAGTTTCCATGAGATGAGGGAAACAAATAATATTAATAATAATAAAATAAGGGCGTGTAGGACCGGTTTGGACATGGTCGGCCGGCTAGGGCTCGGTCCCACAAGTTTCCCTAATTTTATCTTTTTTTCTTAATGTGAAGGAAATATCATGAAATCAAGGAATTTCATGGGATCAAGGAAATTATAATAAAATAATAAGGAATGCAAGGTGTGGGACCGACCACAACTAGGCATGACCGGCCGGCTAGTAGGCTTGGTCCCGCACACCTTTCCTAATTAATTATTATTTCCTTGATGTGAAGGAAACATCGTAAAACTGAGGAGTTTCTTTGAAACGAAGGAATTTTGTTCAAATGAGGGAATTTTCATAAGATCAAGGAAAATAATAAAATATGATAAAATATAAAAGTGGGTGTGGGACTGGCCACGGCACGACCGTCCGGCAGGTGGGCCCAGTCCCCCAGCGCCTTGATTAATATTTTATTATTTGTTATTTTCTTCCTATTTTGCATAGGTTCATCGTTCCTTCGTGTTTTGGAATGCTCGTTCGTGCATTCAGGTGCTCGTTAGTGCATTATTGCTAAGTACACTTGCACCATTTTAGTCGGGGCTTACTCGAAAGTGGCTCAGATGCCTGTGTGTTGAATATTTATTAGTAACCCATGGAATTCAGCTGGGAAGAACCATGAATTGAAGTAACGAAATATTATGAAAAACGTAGAATATTTTCCAGGAATTCAATTAATCAATCTAATGATTTAGGAATAATTAATTGATGGCTCTATACTAGTACGATCGTCTAGGATCATTAATTATTCAGGAATTGAGTGATATGAGCTTGTTAAAGCGTCATATTTCTTTCATATAGTCAGGGAAAACATTGTTACATCTTGAAGGCGTTATTGCTTTATACTAGAAGACAAGTTGTCTAGGAGTCGTCCAATCTTTCGATTATATATCGAAGTAATTACTAAAATTGCTCAATATTCATGAGATATGTCGTTGCCTCAGCTGAGAGACTGCACATCTACATATACTCTGAGAGACAATATTCTCAGTCATAGATTCTTGTTGCATGAGCTTCCATGCTTCGATAAGAGACATGAGCCTCAATACTCATCTGATTGCTGGATCAGGAACACGTATAATTATGGTTTTACGATTTTATCCCTTGTCGAAAATCCACCATCTACATGGTTATATAATCTGAACTCTCATTTCAATCATTGAAACATTGTTAGAGGACGTTATATAGTTGTTATTCACAAACCATTTTTCGTCAAAGCAATTTTCAAAGTGATTGAAACATACCATGACTCTCGTCACTAGGTAAAGATGAATTTGGCCAAAGCGAAAACTTACCAACACCTATTTCGAGAAATAGATAGGCGAGATAAACTCGGCTCGAAATAGCAAATGTGTATAATCAAAGTATATATAGCAAAACGACTTTTGTCTCAAGATAGGAGATAGAGTAGATAGACTTTTGAGTGATAGATAAGTTCAAGTCTCCACATACCTTTTAGTCGATGAAGTTCCACCAGTTCCATGAGTAGTTCTTCATCTTGTATGATGATTGCCATGGAGTTCTTGAGCTCAACTACACTTTCTATCCTATTCCGAGACTTAACTATAGTAAATTAAAAATCAAGACTTATAGTTTTGATCACTAACATTGACAAACATGCTTGAGATAGCAACACATGCGAGTTCGACCGAGCAATGCTCTAACACTTTCAGTCGTTAACCTACAGGGTCTCGAGAAGAAACCTAAGGTATAAGGAGAATTGACTCTAGAAAAACCAACTAGTATCACACAGGAGGTGTGGCGATTAGTTTTTCCAGTTGCTATATGTCTCCTTTATATAGTTTTCAAATCAGGGTTTGCAATCCAAGTTACCTTGTTAACAAAGCATTCAATATTCACCGTTAGATGAAAAACCTGATTTAACCAAGCTAATATATTTCAACCGTTAGATGAAAAATCTATTTCATTTAGGTTTGAGTAACCGTACCTAAATGTGTACACTTAGTTGGTTCTCAAATAGTTAACCAATGGTTAGCCATATGAGTACTTTCATATTAACCGTATTCATCTGCTTCACATAACTAGTTCAAATGACTCATAAGAACTAGTTGAAGAGTTTTTCAATTGCTTAGGTCTTTATGAATAGACACACTTGAAACAAAAACGGTTTGATTCACTTGAATCAATTCATGAAGAATATAGCCACGGATTGCAAAGATTGCATTCCTTATTGATTTATTGTTTAAGTTGATGATCTTCCGATTTGAGAAATATAACCAGCTTGGGTACGCGTACGGGCACGTGTACCATAGCTACCGTATTTGAGTTTACAAACTCAGCAGAAATTTTCGGTCGAAAACTCCCGTGGGTACGCGTACAGGTATGCGTACCTAAGGTGACTGGTTTCACAGTTTGCAAACTTACAAACTCAGCAGAAATTTTTGGTTCGAAAACTTCCGCTGGTACGCGTACCCAACGTGTCTCCTTCACCAATACCGTATGCACACATATGCACACACTTAGTTTTCGGCACATGGATTTATACACTGATGTGCGAACACATTATATATGTTTGTATCCATAGTTGGTTACGTAATCTTAACTCTATATTTCAATTCTTCTATAATGTTATAAAAGTCGTTATTCACAACTATCATCATCAAAGCTATTTCCAAGATTCAAACGTCATCATGACTTTCGTCACGGGTAAAGATGAAAAGTGGTTAAAGCGAAATCTTACCAATACATAGTTCGAGAAAAAGATAGGCGAGTAAACTCGGCTCGAAATAGCAAATGTGTATGTATGAAAACTATCATACTTATACGACTTTGTCTCAAGAGTAGGAGATAGAGTAGATAGACTTTTGAGTCATAGATAAGTTCAAGTCTCCACATACCTTTTAGTCGGGTGAAGTTCCACTGGTTTTTTGAGTAGTTCTTCGTCTTCGTAAGATGATCGCCATGGAGTCTAGAGCTCAACCACACTAAACTGTCATAAACCGAGACTTAGCTATAAGTAGTCTAGAAATCAAGACATATAGTTTTGAAAACTAAATTTGACAAACATGCCTGAGATATCAACGCATGCGAGTTCGACCGAGCAATGCTCTAACAATCTCCCCTTTTGTCAATTTTAGTGGCAAACTATCAATATATATGGATTACAAAATAAATAAAACTTTGTAGCTTCTCGTCCGAATGCTTGATCTCCTTGGTGCTTCAACATTACTCGAAAACTTCGTCTTTTCCAAGTACTCCCATGATTCCATAGATGTGCAATTCAGCATCATAGTTGTTGAAGATCCGTAGCCATAACAATGAGAAAACAAAAGCTCTCGATCAATGTTATACAGTGTCATAGTATTATTACACAGTATCAAAGTTCTTATATCACAACTTCGACAATAATACCATGGTGATATGTATCATTCCCCCTTAGTCAATACTTTCATCTCAACATGAAAACCACTCCCCCTTACATAATGATCCGTAAAACACGTAAACCATATGTATTTGTAGTGTGAACTACATATTAATTCTCCCCCTTTTTGTCAATAAAATTGGCAAAGGTACGAAAACGGGATCCTGATGAAATTTCCACGGAGATGCTTCAAGACCAAAGAAAAGTACATATCAACTTGTTTAGATGCAATCATAAAGCCGAAGCTAAATGCATTCATCAAGGAGTTTATAAAGATACAAGATAACCCCTAAAATATTCCACAGCCGCACTCCCCACAAGATATGGAAATTAAGCACAAGTTCAAAAGAACTCTCCCCCATTTGATGTCATTCCCGAAAGAACAACAAGAGCGACCTTACTTTTACAAGAAAAGAAGGATTTCTTTAGACACCAAAAACCATAAGGAAATGATTTTGTATCCAAAAATTCTCAATCAAACTAATCACAAGAGATCCCATGATTAATTTAATTGGAATAGACAACAAAATTAATCACAAACGAACCTATGATATGTTTAGTTGTAAATGCTCACATAAGAAAACTTATGGAGCCGCACAGTACATACATAAAATATGGATCAGGGAAGATCAATACTGCGGAATATACAAAGATTCATTCTATCTTCATCACTATTTGCATAACGACATATAATAGACATAATCTTTGTAAAAAAAAGATTTTAACCTATATTCCATCAAATAATTGACATAATAGGCTTAACTTTTGTTTGTCAAAAGTTCATCGATCTTGTATCAATACATGCATATCGACATATGAAAGAAATAACTTTTGACATCGTATGGGACAATAATAGTTCACGGACGCAAACACACATATCCCATAACATATTGCAATATATAAAACCATAAAGATTAATACTGCAAACATCATCTTCCAAATCACTTTAGAATTTAAATAAATAAATCTAAAAGCATTGCAAGATGAAAACGTTGGACATAGATATGTGTACTCACAATAATGGCTATCCCAAACCCTAGTTATCCTTCTTAAAAAAAACAAGAATAAAAATTCTCTTATGAAGTTTCCTAGACAAAAAGAATCTATCAGCTAAAAAGCAAAACAAGGCGAAGAAACTGTGTCAACCGAACACGAACTATCACCAATTAGCCAATTTGGGATCCTCATAAATCTTGAGATCCTTGAGCTTGTGATGAACAACATCCTATGCATTTTTCATAGAGGATATCCTTGTTGGGAAGATCTTTTGCATGATTTTTCATGAGACCAAGGTCAGGATTAACCTTTTTCAACTCAGATCTTACCATATCAAGACACTTCTTTGCATTAACAAGTTGTTGAACGTCAAGAACCACATCAGATGGAATCTTCTCCCAATATCTGAGTAGGAATCAGGAGATTGAGGAAAAGATCCTTCGACTTCAACAAAGGTTCCTTTCTTTTTATCGAACTCGAAATACACCGCACTATCAACAAAGTCTTCAGGTAAATCCCAAAAACATGAAGAAGAAGCCATTGATAATCGGCCTAGAGTGAGATATCTCAAATCAATAGGAAGGGTATATAAACGATTTCGAAAAGATTTAGGGTTTTACAAGACCGGTTTGTGTGGACACCCAGAAAACGTGTATGTACCCATAGATAGTAGGGTCCACAAAACCCTAAACAAAAAAACTAATTGTGAAAACAGACTGCACAGTACTTAGAAGCAAGGCAGAAACCAAGCGTTTTAGCTAGCAAAAAATACTTATGTAAAGTGATTTGTAACTGAGAATCCTTCTAAGGACGATAAGAAATTAGCTAGATAATCAGAAACACTTTACCAAAAGTATACCCATCCAATTCTCACTCAATTAGGATTTTTTTAAGTGAGATTTCATCCTTGTGATTAATTAACACAAGTATGATCTTTTGGCTCATTAAATGAATATTGATTTTGGTAATCCTTCTTTTTGCGAGACTTTGGAGGAAAACCATTTTGATGTGAAAAGTTATCATAGAATCTACTATTATCAAAATAATGTGCATAATATGGGTTCTTACCTGAGGGAATTAGACCAGAGGGAATTGACAGCCTGTTGATGATCTCTTTATACTCCTTTATTATCATTTTCAGTATGTTTTTCGAGATTCCTGTTTCTCTTCCTTCTTCTGGTACCTTTTTCACATCAAGACCAACAATATCTCCCTTTTTCACATAAAAAGATTCATGAGTCTAACTGACTTTCCCGGTACAATACATAGGGTACAATACACAGGATGAGTACTAAAACCAATTGGTTTAGACATACGAATGTCAGTTATACCTTTGAGAATCAAATCTAAGGTGTGTTGAATACAGACAATGGAATTGTTATTCAACCTGGAATTCCTCTTTTATTCAGTATGTCCATGTGAGTCACACAATAGACATACTTTCTGATCATTGGAGTGATTAGAGGGAACAGTCTTAAAACCATTGTTGGGAGACTTCTTCCTTCCATGTGATGTAAACATTCCTTGATTGGAGGAGGACACAATCACATCTTTTTCAACAGGAAGGGATTTTGAATTTACTTCTGAACTAGAAATTTTTCCAGTTAAATCAGAAACGGTTGGTATATATGACTCTTTGGAACTTTCTTTAATAGAGAGTTTACTCAAAAGAAGTTCAGTTTCTAAATCATCCTCAATGAGTTTTTTCGCACGAGGGTTCTGTGAAGGACAGACAAGAGTGTTTTCCTCACGCAGGATTTTAAGAAGAGAGTCACGCTTATTTACCATACCAACAAGAGCATTGCCTTTGTGTTTCAACTGAATGACATTATCATCCTGGATTCTAACAAGTTTTAGAATCACTGCACTCTCCTTGGTTGTATTCCTTTCAACTTCAGAGTCAGACTCGTCGGCAAGGCAGTCATGGTAACACTTGTCAATGTATGTATGTTTCCTTGGAACACTGGGTTCTTCTATATTTGAGACTGACAAATCTTTATCTTTAATAGACTTTATGGAAACGGAATTTTTATTTCTGGTGACGCGTTTATCAGAGATAGTACCTCTGCCCATAGATCCAGATCGCTACAAACACATACTTTTGAGGTCTTGAGCGTGTTTGCCTGCTTTGATACCAATTGAAAAAGCAGGGGTCTAACAACCTCACCCAATATTTCGATTACCAATCTGTATGGACTAACTCCAATATACTTTCTAGAGAATCAGCTAGACAGTCAGAATCAATCTAGATAAAAGTATATCAAAGAGTTAATATCTCAATCTCTCGATTTGATCTTTACTCAAGCAAATGGAAATCTGCGAGTCTTTATCAAATACTAGAGAGATAAACTTCGATGGTACCAAAGACCAATATCCAAGTGTCAATCAATTTAAATCAACAACCAAAGGTTGGATATTCTAATTGATTGATCTTAATGCACAACCTATAATATTTCAATTATGTAACAAAATATAATGCGGAATAGAAATAACACAGACACCAGAAATTATGTTAACGAGGAAACCGCAAATGCAGAAAAACCCCAGGACCTAGTCCAGATTGAACACCATACTGTATTAAGCCGCTATAGACACTAGCCTACTACAAACTAACTTTGGTCTGGACTGTAGTTGAACCCTAATCAATATCACACTGATTCAAGGTACAGTTGCGCTCCTTACGTCTCTGATCCCAGCAGGATACTACGCACTTGATTCCCTTAGCTGATCTCACCCACAACCAAGAGTTGCTACGACCCAAAGTCGAAGACTTTAATAAACAAATCTGTATCACACAGAAAAGTCTACGATGATAGATAAATCTGTCTCCCGTAGATAAACCTAAGAGTTTTATTCTGCCTTTTGATAAAATCAAGGTGAACAAAAACCAATTGATAACCCGGACTTATATTCCCGAATAACAGCCTACAATTATCAATCACCTCACAATAATCTAAATCGTATGGTAGCGAAACTAGATATTGCGGAATCACAAACGATGAGATGAAGATGTTTTTTATTTCTTTTTATCTTTGCCTATCAGAGATATAATCTCAAGTCAATTATTCAATTGAACTCGTACTATATAAAATGACAAGATCAGGTCGCTCAACTACAAGAGAAGTAGTTTCGTCTGGATTCACAATCCCAATGAAGTCTTTCAATCGTTAACCTACAGGGTCTCGAGAAGAAACCTAAGGTTAAAGGAGAATCGACTCTAGCAAAACCAACTAGTATCACACAGGAGGTGTGGGGATTAGTTTTTCCAGTTGCTAGATGTCTCCTTTATATAGTTTTCAAATCAGGGTTTGTAATCCAAGTTACCTTGGTAACAAAGCATTCAATATTCATCGTTAGATGAAAAAGCTGATTTAACCAAGCTAATATCTTTCAACCGTTAGATCGAAACTTAGATTGTCACACACAAATGAAATTTATTTCATTTAGGTTTGAGTAACCGTACCTAAACGTGTACACTTAGTTGGTTCACAAATAGTTAACCAATGGTTAGCCATATGGGTACTTCATATCAACCGTATTAATCTTCTTCACATAACTAGTTCAAATGACTCATAAGAACTAGTTGAAGAGTTGTTCAATTGCTTAGGTCTTTATGAATAGACACAATTGAAACAAAATCGGTTTGATTCACTTGAATCAATTCATGAACAATATAGCCATGGTTTGCAAAGATTGCATTCCTTATTGATTTATTGTTTAAGTTCATGATCTTCCGATTTGAGAAATATAACCATCTTGGGTACGCGTACGGGTACGTGTACCATAACTACCGGATTTGAGTTTACAAATTCAGTAGAAAATTTCGGTCGAAAACGTTCGCGGTACGCGTACGGGTATGCGTACCTAAGGTGACTTGTTTCACAATTTGCAAACTTACAAACTCAGCAGAAATTTTCGGTTTGAAAACTTCCGCTGGTACGTGTATCCAACCTGTCTCCTTCACCAATACCGTATGCACACATATGCACACACTTGGTTTCCGAAACATGGATTTATACACTAATGTGCGTACACACTATATATTCTTATATCCATAGTTGGTTACGTAATCTCAACTCTACATTTCAATCATTGAAACATTCTTCTATAATGTTATAACAGTCGTTATTCACAACTATCGTCATCAAAGTTATTTTCAAGATTGAAACGTCGTCATGACTTTCGTCACGGGTAAAGATGAAAAGTGGTTAAAGAGAAAGCTTACCAACACATATTTCGAGAAAAAGATAGGCGAGTAAACTCGGCTCGAAATAGCAAATGTGTATGTATGAAAACTATCATACTTATACGACTTTGTCTCAAGAGTAGGAGATAGAGTAAATAGACTTTTTAGTGATAGATAAGTTCAAGTCTCCACATACCTTTTAGTCGGATGAAGTTCCACTGGTTCCTTGAGTAGTTCTTCGTCTTCGTAAGATGATCGCCATGGAGTATGGAGCTCAACTACACTAAATTGTCCTAAACCGAGACTTAGCTATAAGTAGTCTAGAAATCAAGATATATAGTTTTGACAACTAAACTTTACAAACATGCTTGAGATAGCAACACATGCTAGTTCGTTCGAGCAATGCTCTAACAACCAATGTGGTTGTTGGACCCAGGAGTAGTTTCTAGAGTACCACCATTGTTGCTAATGCTAGCGTTGTTTGTGTAATGGAGAGACGACAGTGCGGATGGAGACTCCTCAACCGAGCAAACTGCCTAACCTGAAACAGATGCACTGCACGTGAGTGCTTTGAGTTCGAGAGATCAATCTGTAAGAATCCGGCCTAAACCAAAAAATGACCATAACAAATTAATTCGGTCACAAAGGGGAAGAGGGTTGATCAGTATGAGGGAAGCTGAGAAGTGTGTGAGATCAATGGTGATCAATGATTGTGAATGTGTTGTAGGTTTCTGCAAAGGAACTGGTGGGCTCGAATAAGTTTGAATTCTTCTCAATTGAGAGAGATTGTTGCTCACACGATGATTCTTGGTTAGACAATAGATGTTGTCTGTCTGTTACTAGTTTTCCTCAATCGTGGGTTCAGAAACTTATTTATATTGCTAAAATGTAGACACATTGATCTCCAGTAAGTGTGACGGTTGCTCGAGTGAGATAGTGAGAAAGTGGAAAATCGTGGTTAAACCAGTTCTAGGTCGTGCGGAGACTTGGTTGATTGTCCACCCAGTACTTTGATGACTCCCTCAACTGCTTGCACGACTTACTCACATTTCTCATCGTGGATGAACACTCGTGCCGTAGGCCACCAGACCAAAACCCTAATTAATATCCCCCCATGTGACATGATTGATGTCTCATGATTTTCGGAGTCTACAAGGCAGACGTGTATTTAATTAGTCAGTTGTTGACTTTATTAGACGATGAGTCTAAATATTGTTGAGTCGAGCATGATTGCCGAATACTCTATGATTCATGGATTGAACATGTCTGCTGGGATATATGTATGTTGAATCAACATGATGAAGATGGATAGCCTGAGAAAATATTGCTCGTATGATGAATTTTTGAATATTGATAGTTGAATCAATATTAATGCTCTGAGAAAATATTGCTCGTCTGAGTAAAATTACCGAATATTGATAGTTAGATCAATATTCCTCGTCTGAGCAAATATTGCTCATTTGATAAATTACTGAATATTAATAGTTGAACCAATATTCCAGGAGATCGAATGAGCATGATCCAAAGTCTTTTGTTGACCAGTTGGTGAAAGGATGATTAAATGCTGGTTTAATCATTTATTAAAATAGTGCTCGTCTGAGCATTAGGCAATAAAACCTAATTATGGAGAGATGAGGGACCAGCCAAGGGGTGTGAAACCGGCCTTTGGTGGTCGTGGGACCAGTTGGTGGTCGATTGAGCAAATTCCAAGTTGGTTTTACAGAGTTTGAACCCAACATGAACTGTTGAAAGCTAATAAGGTCACAATTATGAAAGAGTGTGAGAACGGCTCAAACCTAAGGGTCGACCTTGGTCGGTCAAGGTGGCATGCCCGTGTCACCATATTGTTCATGTCTCAGTCCTGAGAATTTTTTTATTTTCTGGTGCGCGTTTGAGCAATATTTTGGATTTTCAGAAGATTTTGATCTTGACTGAAACTCTCGATTTTGCTCGAATGAGCAAGTAAAACTTTTCTCGTGCGATCAATATTTTGAGAATATATTAAAATAATAATATTTTAATATTAGCCGTGAGTAGCCTAGTCGGTCATCTGACCATTTGACTTATTGTCCTTTTGATGGTTTGAGTAATATTTGAGAAAATATGCAAAACTAGGGTTTTTTGCTCAAGCGAAGGAGTTTCATGAGATGAAGGAAATAATAATAATAATAATAATAATAATAATAATAATAATAATAATAAAATATGGTATAATAGGGTGTGGGACCGGCCACGGCTAGGGCATGGACGACCGGCCAAGTGGCCCAATCCCGTGACTCCTTTCCCTATTTTTTATTATTTTTTCGTCGTTTGAAGGAAAATATGGAGAAACTAAGAGTTTTGCTCAAACACGGAAATTTTCTCGCACGAAGGAGTTTTCATTAGACTAGGAAAAATAATAAAATAATGGGAAAGGCGTGGGTCCGGCCACGACGGCATGACCGTCCGTCCAGTGGGCCCGGTCCCCTAGGCGCCTCTTTTATTATTTTATTAATATTATTTTTCTCCCTATTTTGCATAGGTTTCCTCGTTCGTCCATATTTTTGAATGCTCATTCGTGCATTTGGGTGCTCGTCGGTGCATTATTGCTAAATACGCTCACACTATTTTCTCGGGGCTTACTCGGTGGTGGCCGAGATGCCCGATCGGTGAATATTTATTACTAATTCATGAAACGGAGTAATAAAAATTATTTGAGTATTCATTACTAATTCATGAAATTCAGCTGATAATACCTCATGAAACGAAGTAATAAAATGAGTGAGTATCTATTACTAATCCATGGAATCCAGCTTAGGATCAACCATGAAACAGAGTAATGAGATAGAATAGATCATTTTCTAGGAATTCAGTTGATGAATGACACACTAGAATTAACCTGTTGATGGTGGTTTTTAGCTTAGGGCGAAAACTGTAAAAGGTTGTCTACTTGATCCAACATCAGAAGTAGTAGACCTTGATATGTCTGTATTCCGCAAGGAATTTGAAGAATATATCAAAATATGATGAGTGCCTATGCCTATGCCTCTCATCATATTGTATTAAAACTCAAGCTCCTAGATGAATTGTTCACTAGTATAGAGCCTAATGAGTATTTGAAGCTCCTAGCTGCATTATCCACTAATGCATGGCCTGCTGAGTATTTTCCCATGCTATGTTCCCAAGTTGAACTCTTAATACTGACATGACATGACAATTAATGTTCGCTCGCAGCGGAGTAACATGAATTTCCCGAAGTATCGGGATTAAGATACACATGAAGGTACTCAATCAAAAGTACGCAAGTTGCGCTGCTCTTTGAGATAAAATTAGTGATTTTGTGCCAGCGCGCAAAGTTCACCAGAAATTGATTAATTTTATAGCAGCACGCAAAATTCAATTTTCTAGCCTAATTAAGTTGAAAAATTAGGTTTTTTGTGGTTTGCGCAATATCTCGAACCTTATTGGTCGAGACCAAACCTAGGCAAGTTAGGAAATTCATCCGTCATGGACTAGTAGGAGAAAAATCCTACCAAAACTAGAAAGCAAGAAACAAAGAGAAATTGCGGAAAATAAAGATAGCAGCAAAAGGAGGCGCGACCACATCACTGGGCCATACAGTTTTCCATAGCAGGCGCTGCCCGTGGCAGACCGGCCATGCCCCATATTATTGTCTGCTGGCCCCTCTTTCTGATCAACCAATCAAAATGCTTTAAATTCGCAACACGCACTTTTGATTTAAAAGTGGAAGTTGGCTGGACGCATGCCTAATTCTTTAAGGAATTGAACATAGGCTGCCATGTCAGTCTCACGACCATACGTTTTGGCCAGCCAATTCGACGAGCCTGACCTCCTCATAGCACAGCCAGAAAATCTCCATGATACTCACTGGTGTGCCCACTTTTATTCCAACCAATCGGAATTCTCATAGCATGCAAGCCAAAATTAGGCCAGTTGCGCGGATGAAAAGGCTTCAATGGAATTAAGACCACATATGGTGTTCTTAAATCAATTGTGACCGTCCGACTTCGCCAGCCGAATTGACCGGCCTAGATTTAATCTTAAACAATGGGCAAGGTACAGATGTGCTCACCAGCGGCCCAGCTATAACTCTGGACGATCGAACTGTTCCCAGCTCGCAGCTAACACATAAAATCGTTGGCTCAAAATAGGTTGGCCACACGGCCAAAAACCCTAATTTATGTTAGCGGCAGCACATTACTTCGCTAGCCGAATCGACCGGCCTAGATTTGATGTTAATCGACTGGCGAGGTACGGATATGCTCACTGGTGGCCCAGCTATAGTTCCGACCAATTGCATTGCTCCAAGCTTGCCAGCAATGGAATCCCTTCACTGTCAAGGACCTCTTCAACTCAGAAGAGAAGGTCAACCAAGAAACCGTGACAAGGTCACCACTCTTCAAAGATGTAGCATAAGGATATCATCACCTCCATGTCTGGAAGGCGCCTGACCAACAAGCAGTATTTGGTTTAGCCATTC
This sequence comes from Papaver somniferum, assembly GCF_003573695.1. NCBI lineage: Eukaryota > Viridiplantae > Streptophyta > Magnoliopsida > Ranunculales > Papaveraceae > Papaver > Papaver somniferum. The sequence goes on along the minus strand of NC_039367.1, from coordinate 107,701,183 downwards.
ATAAGCGTTGTTGTTAGTTAAGAATCAAAGAGGAAATTCGCGCCTTAGCAAGACACACAAACCAACTGCATCATGTCTGCCACATCACCTGCTCAGAACTCAGCCTCGCCTACCCAATGCCTGCACGAAGCTGCGCCACAACAACCACATCGCCGACAAAGTCAGATTCGGTGTTTCTAGATTTCCAATTTCATATGGAAGGGGTGCATGGGCTTCCAAAAGTTTGGATACAATACAGATCTATCAAATGCGACTCCCGCTCATTGATCAACAAATGATAAATCCAAAAGATTGCCGCTTTCATCAATTCGTCAACCACCTTACCAGAAAATGCAATAGAAGTACATCTTTCAGGAGAAAATAGGCTCAGGATAATTACACTTGGGGACTGCCAGCACGAGATGTCTTCACGTCCCTCGACCAGGTTACTTTTGATATCAGCATCATCACTGTCAAAGCTATACGAGCCGCAGTAATTCCTCAACATGAAGTTGTACACGTGCATGAAAGACTCCAAATGTACGCCGCAGAGATATTTTCACGTATCCGGCCAAGTCATCGGATCTAGCACGCATCTACAACTCCTTACAAGACTGCATTGTATTCCTAGGACGACTCAAAAATACAGCTCTAGTAATTAAACAGAAGTGTAACTGGGGACTGCTCAATCGCATCCCATTCTGTATAACAATCCAAGATTCAGAAGATAGTTCAAAGGGTGTCGCCTGATACGAAGTCCTTGAAGACTTGATAGCAGCACATCAGAAACGGAACGCTTCTCAGCTAGTCCACTCCATCCAATGACTGATAAGCATGTATGTGCTACAATTTTACACCCATATTTACACTATCTAGGTCTCGTTTATTGGATAATAATATTGTTTTAAGTCATTTACAGGAATTACAAGTATAATCTGTTCACCCGCAGAATAATGGCTAAATGAGGAGCTAAATGACGTTTGCGACAACATGGCTCTAAGGCACCACCTAAATCATCTGAAGGCCAGAGAGGTAAATGTACCGGAACAAAGAAATTATTTTCTTTAACGTGCGTGTGAGCTGCACAAGGGAATACAAATGAGACGTGGCCTACTCTATTACCACAGACAACACATTCTTCTTTCTACCAAACTAAAAGACATTTTCTTCTCAAAGCTATGGCTGCCAACGAACGGAGACACTAGATCTGGAAGCAGAGTTCTTTTGGAGGTTTTGTTTATCAACTGAAATTGAGAGATTTGTCTCGACAAATCAAGCAGTGGGAGAAGAGATGAGGTTAACAGCTGCGGTTGTTTATTGTATCTTGATTAGTTGAGGCAGTGGTGGTCAATTCTACAACATCAACATCAATTGAAATTAAGTTATCATATGGATCAGTTTCGGGGGCTATTTGGGGCTGGTATTAGGGTCTTCAATCAACCCAGACACAAAAATTCTTTTTTTTTTGCAGTTCAATTGCTCTTAATGAGTGCAGGCACTCTTGGTTTTTGTACATCAGCAATGGATTATTAACGGTGGAAATCAGTGAAGGCAACAAATGGATTTCAGGGGTTCGTACTCGGACTGAAATTGGGTATCTTTTGCGAGATCGATCTGTGGTGTTTTAATTCAAGCCAATCATTTCATTTGTTTCCCAACAGCAACGATTGAATCTGAGGGTTCTCATGTGGGTATGCAACATGGATTGGAGTTACAGCAGCGACGAACACATATTTTTGGGGGTTTCTGTTGTAATCTGAATGGATGATTGAGCGACAGAATTTGGGGGTTAAGTGATTCAAGTTTGGGTCTTTATGGATGTTCAAACGGAGGACGAGATTGTAGTCTGTTGTGATGTTTATGGTAGTCGTGTATGTATGGAAGAAGCATGGAATTTCAGATGCCATGTGGGTGCTATAAAGAAGTGGAGTTTGTTGTACGGAGTGAGCAGAAATGGAATTTGTGTTTAGCTATTGATATTACTCGGAGAAGAAATGGAAGCTGAAGTTAGATTGAGAAGATAGTTTGGGTGTTTGGTTGGGCTAATTACAGTTTGTGGTATCTCTATTACTCGCAATGGGTTCTGTTTGTTGGATTTTGGAAGTAGTGGCTAGATTTGGTGAAGGCCCGAGTTTGGTCAGAATCAGAATTGGTGCCTGGTCAGTTGAGGAAGAGATAAAACTATTCCCCCAATCCAGGAAGGGTTTGAATCAGTCATTAGAGATGGGTGTGTTGTGTACCCAATGGAGAGATGAATAAGGTAGGAAAACAGGGTTGAATCCGAAAGTCAGAGAACAAGTCACAGATGTTGTGTATAAAGGAGGACAACAGTCAACCGATAAGGGTACGATTGAATACTGTAATCTGAATTTTCTTTTGCTTTTTATTTAATTCAGTTCTTTTTAGTTCTCTTGTGTGTTAGAGTTTTTGATTGAACACTTTTAATGGCTATCTACACAACAATGAGAAGCTAAACCCCTCTCTGCCAAGACAAGAGGGGAAGCTTAATGGGTTCTAGTATTCTTTACAGTGATCATAAATGAATTTCATGTTTTAGTCCATTTCTTGGTCTCTGTTTGATTGCATTTTTTTGTTGATGATGTCTACAAACTTCTTAGATTCATTGTGATTTCCGGATACATTGAATGCTAAGGAATCCTTGTGACATTTCTGAATTGAGATTTATTTTAGAAACATAATCAATCAGTCATGATATGGTATTTGTTTTAGTTACTTTAAAATCACAATTTGCTATATCTTCCGGGTATAACGAATCATTATTCAGTTTTGTTCGAGTTATAATTTGATCACATAATACTTGAATACATTAGGTGGAACCTCAAAGTCGTGGTAGATACAACAATCACTTATTCCTTTCTTTTACAAATATTGTTCTTTGCTTTCTCAATTACGAATCAAAATCATATTGTTGCTTTGCTAAACAATTCTTCTGAGCACCAACAATCTTTGTGGTTTGAAAACGACTATATTACACTTTTTTATCTTTGATACTCTGAAAAGTGTGATCAATGACTCTGGAAGATTTTTCTCATACAAGCATCCCAAGCATATCGTCATCGTAATCAGAAGGGCAAGAACGAGCCTATGAGATAAAGAGTCAGAATGAACCAATCTCATTCCAGTCAATGCTCAGGAGTTTAAAAAACATTTTAGTTGTGACTCAGCAGTACAAACACCAAACAACTTAAAGTCAAGGCCTCTTTCAATTGAGCTCAATGGAGTTTGGCAAATTTTCAAATCCACTGGAGAGGCTAGATACTCATTTTTCTGGAGACAAAACCTTATTACACATTTCGGAGAGGATCGATGGAGTTTACTCAGGATTTGATGAAATTTCAAAATCGTGAAAGTTATACGTACAACTAAAGTTCATACTTGCAAAAAGAAGCAGAAAGAACAAGATGTACTTACCTTGCCGCTGACGATTGGTACGCTGGTGATGGAGCTGCTGACAGTGAGAAGAGGAGCCGACTGCTGCAAACAAAAGCACGGAGCCGGACGAGCAACAAAAAACGGAAGAGGGTCGATACCCCTTTTTTACGAACGGAGTTTCCAGAGTTCGAACAGAAGAATGATTCCTTCTTGCTCCATGAACGGGAATAAATGGTTGGGCCCACAGCACTCATACCCCATATTCGAGCTAGCAACATGCTACTACGAAGACCACTGGCCGCGCGGTACCGTTGCTGAAGGCCGACTAGAATTTTCCTGGTAATATCTACCTGCTTCGTCTTTTCAATTTTAATTTCATCTGTCACCATCTAGTGCTTACCCCCGCAACAATCACTGTTATGTACTAAGCAGGGGACTTAATGTTGATGGTGGTTATTAGCTTAGGGCGAAAACTGTAAAAGTCTATCTACCTGATACGGAATCAGAAATAGTAGACCTTGATATGTCTGTATTCCGCAAGGAATTGAAGAATATATCAAAATATGGTGAGTGCTTATGCCTCTCATCATATTGTATTAAAACTCAAGCTCCGAGATGAATTGTTCACTAGTATAGAGCCTAATGAGTTGAAGCTCCTAGCTGCATTATATACTAATGCATGGCCTGCTGAGCGATTTCCCATGCTATGTTCCCCAGTTGAACTCTTAATACTGACATGACATGACAATTAATGTTCGGTCGCAGCAGAGTAACATGAATTTCCCGAAGTGTCGGGATTAAGATACGCATGAAGGTACTCAATCAGAAGCACGCAAGTTGCGCTGCTCTTTGAGATAAAATTAGTGATTTTGTGCCAGCGCGCAAAATTCACTAGAAATAGATTAATTTTCTGTCAGCACGCAAAATTCAATTTTCTAACCTAATCAATTTGCAAAAGTTAGGTTTTTTGCGGTTTGCGCAATATCTCGAACCTTATTGGTCGAGACCAAACCTAAGCAAGTTAGGAAATTGATCCGCCATGGACTAGTAGGAGAAAAATTCTACTAAAAGTAGAAAGCAAGAAACAAAGAGAAACTACGGCAAATAAAGATAGCAGCAAAAGGAGGCGCAGCCACATCACTGGGCCGGACAGTTTGTCCTAGCATGCGCTGCCAGTGGCCGACCGGCCATGCCCCATGTTATTGCCTACTGGCCCCTCTTTCTCATCAACCAATCAAAACGCTTTAAATGCGCAACAGGCACTTTTGATTAAAAGTGGAAGTTGGCTGGCGCACGCCTAATTCTTTAAGAAATTGAACATAGGATGCCCATGTCAGCCTCAAAACTATAACGACCATACGTTTTGGACAGACAATTCGACGAGCCTGGCCTCCTCCCAGCACAGCCTGGCAAGCTCCATGATACTCACTGGCGTGCCCACTTTTATTCAAACCAACGGAATTCTCATAGCACGCCAGAAACAACCCTAACCGCAAGCCAAAATTAGGCCAATTGCGCGGATGAAAAAGGGTTCAATGGAATCAAGACCGCATATGGTGGTCTTAAATCAATCGTGACCATCCGACTTTGCCAGCCGAATTGACCGGCCTAGATTTAATCTTAAACAACGGGCAAGGTACGGATGTGCTCACCAGCGGCCCAGCTATAGCTGTGGTCGATCGAACTGCTCCCAGCTCGCAGCTAACACTTAAAATCGTTGGCTCAAAATAGGTTGGCCACACGGCCAAAAACCCTAATTTATGTTAGTGTCAGCACATTACTGTCGCAAAACGATCTCGGCCATCCAACTTCGCTAGCCGAATCGACTGGCCTATATTTGATGTTAATCGACTGGCGAGGTACGGATATGCTCATTGGCGGCCCAACTATAGTTCCGACCAATTTCATTGTTCCAAGCTTGCCAACAACGCCGCGACTCGCTCACCCAAAGAGCGCCGGCCCCACGGCTTTAACAGCCTCAGGTTCGACCAGCGGCAGTGCATAACTGGCGCAAAGAAATGCTAGCCACCCAACTTCGATGTCCAAATTGATTGGCCCTGATCTAATTTCGAGCGACCAATAAGATGTTATCATGATCACCGGCCTCCTCTCTTCAATAAGGGCCGATCGGCCAATCCACAGCCTACCCATACGACTCTCGACAGCCGTCCAAAGATGGCTAGTCGCGCTTCTCATAGGAGTCTTATAAATAAATTAGCGACAACCAATAACTACCGCAAATCATCTCAGCCATCCAATTTGGCTAGCCAATTTAACCGGTCTAGATTTAACTTGGGCCGACCAATAGGATGTCAAAATGGCTATCAGCCATCACTCTCTTATAAGGACCGTCCAGCTCACCTTTGGCGTGCATGAATAGCTCCTGACAGCTTCCTGAAAACCACCAGTCATGCTCCTTTTAAGACATTAAGCTCCGCGACTAATTTAAACGAGCTTTATACAACGATGCTTTATGAGCATCGATATTTGAGTTGCTTGCTTAAAAGCGATGCTTTATACGCATCGATTACAAACGATGTTTTATAAATATCGATTTCACAAATAATTTAATATTTGACTTAAAAGAATTACATGCTATTTCTTGCAGCAAGTCTCATTACTTGACTCCTAACATATGACCACCCGCCGCCTAGCTTGCGCGTGATTGGTCAAATAGTTAGGTCTTGCAAGCAAGACCCACTCAACAACTTGCTATATATTTTCCAAGAAAATACTCGAGACATCAAGTCAAAAACTGGGGGATGTTCATCAGGGTATTGATCTGGAGGTTTACAGCGTGCGGCGTGCAACACGCCCATTATAAGAAAGTGTCAGAAAAGGAGGACAGTTAGTGGCATGCAGAAGTAGTGGGTGTAATTCGACCTGTCTTCCCTCATGGTAAGACGTGGTTTCCAACATTTTTACACGATCCCCATTTCTCATCACTCAACTACTTCCACTTCCTATGAGATCAGGGTGCGCCCAATCATGACTTGTATAAATAAGATTTCAACCTATTTCGACAAAAAAAAGTGTTATCAACACAAGTATCCAGAAAACACCAAGAACTTATAGCTTACATTCCACAAGAAAGTTCCACATTCTGATACAAGTCATAAAACAACCATACCTTCAGAGTTAACCATTCTGATCTCAACACCATTTTCGCTTCCCTCCCTAAGATCAACCCTTCTCCTTCATTTTGTGACCGAAGCAAGAGTAGAACGACCATTTCTTAGTTTAGGCCAAAATTGTACAGATTCATCTCTCGAATCTAACGTACTCCTGTGTAGTACATTTGTTTAGGGTTTAGATTCGTTTCTCGGCGGCACACCCAAATTTACCATTTCCAGGATAATCAGTTTTTACCCTACTATTTAACCTATTTGCAGAATTGAGATATGAGATAATTGAAGCATTATATTCGTTCTGAGGATGGTGTATAGTCAGGGAAAAACGAATAATGTGACGTCCTAAAGGCGTTAGGCTCTATACTAGCATGCAATATGTCTAGGAGCCGCCCAATCATTAAGAGATTTTATACACGGTCTCTCTACGTAGTCAGGGAAGAGCAGCGTGACGTCCTAAAGGAGTTAGGCTCTATACTAGCATGCAATATGTCTAGGAGCCGCCCAATCATTTTGACTCTATGTAGAGGTGATGATAAATGTGTGAAGCATCGAAAGCTCAGCTGAGAGGCCTTTTAAGAAACATATGCATCATAGCTCTGAGAGGAAGTTCGCTTAGTCAGAGATCACGAAATGGTTCACGGATCATAAAATATGAATTGTCACATACATTCCTGAAGCTCGGTCAGAAACATGCAGTATCATGATTTTACGATTTTAACCCTTGCCGAAAATCCACCATCAACAGACTTAGTCTCATTAGGAGATAGAATAGAATAGACTTCTGAGTGATAGATAAGTTTTAGTCTTCACATACCTTTTTTTGATGAAGTTCCCCCGAGCTCTCCTCAGTAGATCTTCGTATTCAGTGAACACCGTGAAGTCTAAAGCTCAACTACACATTCTATCCTAATCCGAGACATAGTTATAAGTAGACTATAAATCAAGACTTATAGTTTTGATCAACTAAACTTGACAAACAAGCTTGAGATAGCTACGCTTGCGAGTTCGACCGAGCAATGCTCTAACAACGGGTATCTGGAATTTTATAATTTTATTCTTTAGTTGAATTCCTTGCCTTTATTTCATACTTTTAAATGTTGATGTATTTGATATGAATGTCCTGTTAATATGCATTGCCTCCGATTTTATAACCGTGCTTGCGAATGATTACCCAACCAATGGGGTTATTTCTCTAACCATGAATTCAATAAAATTTCTTCACTAATTTCCTTTGGGTTTTCTCTGCCCTTGTAGACCATTTCGTTGTGTTCGGAACTATGTTCTGTTTTGAATGGTATAACTGATATTCAGAGATTAAAATTGTCTGTAGGCACCTAAGTACTGTTTTTCATCATAAAATTTAAGTGTTGTATTAAATTTCTGAACTTTCCCATGACCTGTTTTCCAAAATGACCCAATGAGCTATGTTTATGAAATATCAAATGTGGCCTGAATTGATGGATAAATTTATCTTTTTTCTTGTTTTAAGTCTTTATTTTGATGTTGGTCAGCGGTAAATGATTTATAACCAAAACATGAATTATGATTTTAGCCTTTTTCGTTGATTAACGACTTTATACATAATTAAAATCATAAATTATGATTTTAGCCTTTTTCGGACATTTTTTTTTATTTTTGTATTGGCTTAGTATGATAAAGGAAATAAAGATAAATTGGTCATATGGACGTTCATTTTAATACCGTCCCTTTGTTTTGACTACTAGTAATACTAGAGGGTGTAATAATTCGCACATGCGATTCAACTTTAGTTTTCATCTGTTTTATTTTTAAATTTAACTAGCAGCTGGCCAACCTTCACTTATCTTGTTTCTATTTGTGAGAAAATTTTAGTTTCAATGAATCAAATTGGTTGATTCATCGACATCCGGTTTGGTTTTCAATGAGAAAAAAATATGTCAGGAGAGGAGAGAGAATTTTTTTTTTTCTCTTAAGCGATTTTGGGTTTTCTTTTTTCACGATTTTTTGATCCTCTTGATCAACTTATTTGATCCAAGATGATTGTTATTTCTGCCAGCGATCCTACCAGCTCAAATCAAAATCATGTGCAACTTGTTTCTTTTGCTGATAAGGTGAAGGGAAGGAAAACCCTAAACCCTACCACCATTGATTTATCAACGTTACCAACCCTACTCTTAATGAGGGAGAGTCGTCTATGGAAATACCTATGGATTTGTTCAAGAGGGGTGCAAACGTTTTCAATACAGTCTCATAGTGAGACTTGATTTTATCGGCCTGAAGTTCAATGAAGTTAAAAAAAAAAACTAATGGAATAGTGGAAGTTTTCTTCCAATCAATGCAGTTTTATTCCGATGAGTAAGGGATTTTTCATTGTTAAGTTAAAAACTGAAGTAGACAAGAAGTTGATCCGTTTCAAAGTGGTTTGTTAATCAACAACAGTTGAAGATGATTGACTAGTATCTGGGTTTCAACCCTGAAAAACAAAGGACGTCCCATGGTGCTACATGGGTTAGGTTTTCGAGACTTCATGTTGAACTGTGGACTGAGAGATCTCTGTTGGCGATGGGGAAAGCTCTCGGACCTCCTATAGTGGTTGATCAAAGAACGCTTGATCTTGAGTATGGCCATTTTGCTGCTGTACTTGTTGACACATATTAAGCCAAACATATTCCAGAACATATTCTTCTTTCAGCAGGAGGATGGATGTTTTGGCAGTACATTGATATCCCAGACTATCCAAAATTTTGTTCAGTATGTAATATTATTGGGCATAGGATGATGAGTGCAAAAAGAAGCCTGCGAAGTCGCATCCTTCTATGGAATCTGAGAAACCTGCAAAACAAGTTTGGAAAGCGGTGAAGCATAAAAAACAGGTAAACAAAATACTGAATCAACGTCTAATGATACTGAAACAACTAATGTTGTGCTAAGTGATGAGGAGCGTGCTGCTTTGTGATGAGTGCCAAATATTGTATATATTTGTACCTTTTTATTGGCATTTAACTCATCATTTGTGCACTAACGCTCCATTTTATCCCATATTCTGTGTTTTCGTTGTTTTCAAGAATAAATACTTTTCTCAATTAATTTTGCATTTTTAGGTACTAAATAAAGCCCGGTTAACTCATGGAGCGAAAAGAGCAAAGAAACGGCAAAGACTCCCGCAGAAAGGCAGCGAAGATTGATGTTTGCAAGAGCCGGATCAATTAAAAGTGGGCTTGAAGAGGAAGAATTTTTCTTAAAGAAGATATGGGCTTGGCATACCCAAGGCCCAAAACCCTTACCCAAATCCATATCCATTATCCATTATCCATATCCATTTCCATGAGAGCCATCAGATTGGATCCATCTCATCATCCAACGGCCACCTCATCATTGTGCATCAAAATCCGAAGCTCCTGTCAAACACCATAGTACCTAACTCCATCTGAAGCCGTCAGTTTTGTTGTATCTCATAATCCAACGGTCGCTACATACCTCTCCATCGTAGCCGTTCGATTCAATCTATATGGGATCATCCAACGCTCTTTACTCGCTGTGCATCAAAGTTCTCTACTCCCGCTCAACACCCAAACGCCAAACACCTACACCACAAACCAAACAGCCCCTAACCCATTCTTCATCGACCTCTTCTCCTCCTCCCCAAATTCCTCTCTTCCATCACCTGCAACTTCCGCCACCACCATCTCCTGCCATCACTGCCACCACCAGACCTCGAACCACACCACCACCACAACCACCCGACAACTCCACCATCTCTCTACCTAGCCTAGGTGTTTCATCAAATTCACATCCCACTGACCTAGGGTGTGGAGTTGATGAGATGACTCGATCTAGGGTTCACTGTTCAGAAAGGAGAGCAGCAAAAGCAGCAGAACAAGTGGGAAGAACAGAAGAAGGTATGGGTCGAGTGGGTGCGTCAAATTGAAAATCCCCAAATCAAATTTTAGGTTTTCAAAAATTAGGGTTTAGAAATTTGGGGATTCTGCACTATAAATAGAACATGGTGTTTGTAATGTGAGGGGTATGCCCGGATTAGCCGGTGCACCAAGCAGTAGTTCATGTTTGATTTCATCATCTTCATCTTGTTCTAAATTCACCTGCTAGGGTTTAGATGAAGCCCTAGTTTGCTACTAGTTATTCCTGTTAATGGAAGTAACCTTGTTGTTCTTAATTGTTTTAGAATAAAATTCAATCTTAGGACTTCAATACTTTACTTTCACAGTGTATGCCATGTATCCATTGTAGTTAGAATAATATTGTGACGAAGAACTACAACTCAAACTTAATCCCATATATTGATCTTTTGATTAGTTGTTCCCTGAAAAGACAGTTAATGCTTTGGAGAAATACCTTAGTTGTGATTGAATCATTCATATCAAGGTGACCTTAGATATACAAAGGATTGACATCCCTTTTGTTATCAAATATAAGGACAAGGTTAGTGTTATGAGCAGAATAACTAGTGTAAGTTAGTGGTGGACTCAAAGGCCCTAGTACCATTCTCATCATTTGCTCTATTTACTTTCTTTGCATATTACTTTACTGTTTCTGTTACTATCAATCATCTTCATCGTATCGACACCCAACCAAACAACAATTGTGTTACTCTTGCATAGAATCAGTTAGTAAAGACCATTATAAGCAACTTTAACACCCACCTTGTCCCTGAGGACAAACCCCTTCTTACCTCACTCACTACAACTGACCCTGTATACTTGCAGGTCTAATTTGTAGGTTCTTTTAAAACCACACCAAGTTTTTGGCGCCGCTGCCGGGGACTTGGCTGCTGTGTGGTTGAAGCTTTGTGTATCTTGCTTTGCTGTTTTCTGTTTTCCTTGCTGTTCATCTTAGTTTTTCTTTACTTACATCTTAGCTAACTTACTGTGCATTTAGTGTAAGCATATTTGCTGTTTTTCCTGTAACTGCATTTTAGTTTCTCATCTGTATCTGCACCTGCATCTCATACTCTTTGCTCACTGTTTGCTCTTGATATTGATCTTTACTGTCCTGTTCTTGCTGTACATTCCCTTGTCTTGCTGTTTCTTCCATCTTATTTGCATTATATCATCATGCAGTCTTCACTGCATCATTTTCTTGCATCTATTCATCCCATGCTTCTATTGCATTCTGGTAGCATATTCTTTGTTGTTTACAAAAAATCATTTCATTTCATTTAGCATAACTTGTAAATACATTTGCATCATTCCTTCATAACCTGCTGTTTCTTTAACCTTCATCTCACTTGCTCCATCTCACTCCTGTCACTGCTTGCATCTTTTTTATCCTTGCTCTATTGTTCACTGCATAACTGTCACTACTTGCATCTTCTTTTGTTGTTGCATTTTGCTCTACTTGCATCTTGTTACATCTTGCATCCCCTTCATTACATACTCTTCATCTGTCATTTTCACTGTCAACTTGTTCTTGCACTGTTTTTCACTCCATCTTAGCAGTGCATCTCCATTCTTAACTCTTAAGCTGATCTTGGTCCTTCTCTTCTGCTGTTGGACCAAAGACCATGACCTGTTGCTGCTGTGGGCTGTGAGCTAGCTTACTGCCACTGAAGAGGTGATCCTGCTGCTGTTGGAGTTGAAAGATTGAACAAGGCCCAACTGGGCTGTGCAACAAAAGAAAAGGGAATAAAAGCCCAACTGGGCTTCCCTCCAAAAACAAGTAAGCCTGAACCCATTAGCAAAGCCCAACTGGGCCTTCTTTATTGTCTGTTGGGTTTATATTTTTCTGGGCTTGTAATATTATTTTAAACCCAACAGTGGGCTTGTGTTTTTGGACTTTTGGGCTTGTAATTTTAATTGGACTGTGGGCTTATAACTTTGAACATTAACTGGGCCTTGTACTCAAAACAGCAACTTTGGAACTTTGAGAACAGTGGGCTTAAAATCTTTGAAAATCTATCAAGTTTTCCAATTTCAAAAACTCATGTTGGGCTCCTCACTTTCCAAATAACCTGTTGGGCCTCCTGAAGACTACTGATCTATGCTTTGGGACCTGTTAAAATACCAACTGGGCATGTTCAAAACTTCCTTTTGGGCTACAAAATTCTCCCACCAATGTGGGCTTGCTCCTAACAACAAAACCAAATTTTTCTCCCAACTCAAAACCAAATTCTTGCTCCACCAATGTGGGCTTGCTCCCAATTTTAAAACCAAAGTTTTTCTCCCAATATTAAAAACCAAATTTTTCTTTTTATCTCCCAATTAAAACCAAAAGTTTTCTCCCATTCAAAAACCAAAAATTTTCTCCCTCTTTTTAACCAAAAATCCCAAATAGGCTTTACCTTTAAAGCCTAAAAACCAAATTTTTGAAACCCATAACTGAAAAGTGTGGGCCTTATTTCTCTTTTTGAATTGTGTGATTGTTTGATAAACATAACATGTCTGGATTTTGGTCTGCCACTGGGAATAAATTTATTAGAGAAGCTTACGGGCAAGATTCACCTTATGAGCCTCCCACAGACCATGATGTCAATAGTTATAGGGATTATTATTATGGACCTTCTGTTGGTCATGAACCTCAATATGCAAACCCTAATGGCTATTCACACATGTATCATCCACCATTGAGTGAAAATGAACATATAGACAATATCCAACTCACACATTCATCACTTGTGAATCAGTTAGAGGCTCGGATCAGTGCTTTAGAAATGCAAACACATGAGAAATCTGTAGCATCTAGTTCACATAGATGACCTGAAATCTATGCATGTACCTTATGTGGTGGTTTAGACCACCCGAATAAATATTGCTATATTTTGCATGATTATAGGCAATTTAGAGAATCCCATGAAAATCCAAATTATGAAATGCCCACAAATTGTGAGGCTGGTAGTCATTGGGACCATAATCAATCCTTTGAGGGTTGCGATCAATCTTTTATAAACCCTAATGACCATGCACACATGTACCATTCACCACAATTTGAACATGAAGAATTTTGTACTCCCATGAATTTAGACTCCACCACAGAAGCTTTCAGACTCAGTGAGCAAAACTTTGCTAGATCTACATCACGAATTCAGGCATATTTAGATCAGATTTTGCTTCACCTACAAAAGGAGGAAATTCATGAGGAAATGTATGTTGTCCCTAATGAAGTGTCTAGTCCCATTCATGTAAATGATGTTGAATAAGAACCTAATTTAGAGGAACATGAATCGACTAATGACACCACCACTGTTAATGAGGACCAATATGCATGTTACCATGATGATGATTATGAAGATTATGATGATAATGATGTTATGTTAGAAGAACATGAAAATATTGTGGAACCTTTTGGTTCAATAACATATGGCTTCTCGCCCTCGACCTTCATGAATGTTGTTTCTTCTAATACTCATAGCAAATCATATGATTTTGATATTGATATGGTACTCGTACAATTGTTCTTCGAAGATGAGCATGACATAGGAATAGTTGAATCTTCTGTAGACACTAATGTTAATATGCATGAAAACAAATTTGATGTATCTGATTCCTTGCCTAAGTCACAGAATGTTATTTCTTCCGATGTTGATTTGAGTACTACGGACAATCATGATACAGATTTAGGTCTTGATGTTTTGTTCGATGAATGTGAGCATGATTTACCAATTTCTGATTTAGGGGAAGTATGTGTTGGTACTATTGATCTTATCCATGAAAATAACTTAGAAGTACCAACTTTCTTACCTAAATCGCATATTGAGATTATTCCACCCAACCTAGATTTGGTTTGTAACAAAACTTTTAAGCCAACTTTTCTGAAAATTCCCAACCTAGGATTGGAACTGTGTGCCTCCCAAGTCCTTTTGGACTATTTTGCATCAAAATACAATACTTTTAAGGAGCCACAATTGGAATACATTTCTTTGCCCATCCCGCAAAAAGTCCATTTTGAGTTAGACCTTTTGAATCCTGCACCCATAAAATTGAAAGATTTTGTGCTAAAAAATAAACCTGTTGAAAAATATAGGTTTGGGGGTGATTCATTTGGTTTTTCACTCTTACTCGCATTTCAGTCCAACTATAGTTGTTTGAAACTGTCTATGTTTCAACACTTTGTCTTTTGGTTGATCCTCAACTCTTTAGACTGTATGTATATAGTGAATTGTTTGTATATAATCTGGTAGGTAATGTTTAGTTGAATCATATGTTTCTTGTATATATTGTGCTAACCCAATGTGAATTCAGTTGAGTTACTGTTGGGTTTTTCCTTGAATAATGGAGTTCAGAACTTTCTTTCGCCAATATCCGGTAATCTCTTTCCTTTTTCTACACTTAGCATCGTTCTCATGGTATGTGTTATAATCATGTTTATTTTCTGAAACATTGAGGACAATGTTTAGTTTAGGTTTGGGGGTGAAAAGTAGATACTTTGATAACATGCCATAATTGAAAACAGAACTCTTTCTTTTTGAAAAAAATAAATAATTAAAAAATCAAAATTAAAAATTAAAAAATTCGAAAAAAAAACATAAAAATGGAGCTCATTTATCTTGAAATGTTGACTCTTGTGCATGTATGTAAACATAAGGATTCTTAGTCTAGATATTTAGGCACCCTGATTCTAGCACAATTCACATAGTGATAAGAAACTTGCACGCGCACGATCTACCAATACATGTATAGCCTCATCCTTGAGGTGTTCTATCGGAAGTCACGATTGCCAATCACTTTAGAATACTAAACGAAACTTGACTAGCTTGTTCTTTGGTTGGTTGGGATAGAAGGTGGAGGTTACATTAAGAAAGACAACCATCGAGTTTAACTGGGTGCATCAAAAAGGGCTACCTCTTGCAAAGTGTCATGTAATTTTTTGTTTCTTTTTGCTTATGTATCAAAAGATTTACCATGTTGTAAATATTTTTTTTCAAAAAAAAAAATAAATAAAAAAATCAAGTTTTTATCAATTTCATCCTCTCTTGTTCCAAAAATAAAAGAGAGTAGTCAATGTAAATAAGAGTCATGTAAAGAGTCATCTTTTGTGTTTTTGTGTTATAAGCAAGGAAGGGTGTATGCCATTGATGTACAACGCGAGTAATTGTGAAATACCTCCAACTCATTCACAATTCTCGTAAAGTCCGGACAGCTAGCTAGATTTCGACCTCGGTTCTTAGCCTGAGAAACTATCTCTTGGTGATTAGTAGTCATAACATCCGATATTTCTTTACACATGTGTAGATACACTTTACACTCTTATCACATGTCTTTATTTGTTATCAGTGCTAGGATTGTGCCTTTGATAGCTAGATTGACATCTCCATTTTGCTGTGAGCTTCTACTGTCTTGCACATGTCACATTTCATGGAATCTGAGCTTATATTTTTCCCTAGAACTTTGTAGGTACGTTCTAAGAAAACCTTCACGAAACTTAAACTCGTCCACTAGGGACACTTAGTGGTTTAAAAGGCTTATTGCATTCGCTAAATGCAATCGAGAGACCAGCGACAGTGGTATAGGTAGGATTTCCTTAGTTTTGTTTTACTTGAGGACAAGTAAAATTCAGGTTTGGGGGTATTTGATGAGTGCCAAATATTGTATATATTTGCACCTTTTTATTGGCATTTAACTCATCATTTGTGCACTAACGCTCCATTTTATCTCATATTCTGTGTTTTTGTTGTTTTCAAGAATAAATACTTTTCTCAATTAATTTTGCAATTTTAGGTACTAAATAAAGCCTGGTTAACTGATGAGTGCCAAATATTGTATATATTTATCCCTTTTTGTTGGCATTTAACTCATCTTTTGTGCATTAATTCTACATTTTATCCCATATTCTGTATTTTCATTGTTTTCAAGAATAAATATTTTTCTTACTTAATTTTGCATTTTTAGGTATCAAATAAAGTCTGGATGATTTGCGGAGCAGAAAAGTAGTGAAAAGCCGGGAAGAATTACGCAAGGAAGCCGCAAAGAATGGAGCGCAAGTCCAAAAAGATAGGAATGGGTTCAAGAAGGAAGAATTGTTCTTAAAGAAGATATGGGCTTGGCATACCCAAGGCCCAAAACCCTCACCCAAACCCATTTCCAATATCCAAACCCGCCTCCATCTTCAGCCGTCGGATTGGATCCATCTCATCATCCAATGGTCGCTTCATCGTTGTTCATCGAAATCGGAAGCTCCTGTCTAACACTACAGCACCTAACTCCATCTGGCACCGTTAGTTTCGTTGTATATCTGCATCCAACGGTCGCTGCCAGCCTCTTCACTTTTAGCCGTTAGATCGATCCATCATCTCCACATCCCACGGCTCATCCTCGCTGTTCATCCAATTTGCTACAACCGCCCAACACCCGAGCACCCGATACCTATACCCATACCAAACATCCCCTTCTCATTCTTCCATCGACATCTCCTCCTCCATACCCTGTGCAGAACCACCACCACCTTCTCCACCTGCTCTGACCTCGCCACCACCACTCCCTACGCCACCAAACCAACCCTAAACCTAAACCCATCATTACCATCACGTCCTATCTCTTTATCAACCACTAATTTCTCCAATTTCTCATCTTTCTTCTCACTGAAACCCTAGGTGAGAAATTGGGGATATAAGTGATGTTAAAGCAACAATTGGAGCATGAGATGAACGAGGAGAAGTAATTGGAGAGTGGGTCGACGAGATGGAGTGAGTATCTCAACACATTAGGTAAATCAATTTTACCTAATTTTCTGTTTTTGGGGAAAAGGGGTTGGAACCCTAATTCTGATATGGGGAGTATAAATTTGTAATGTTTTGTGTGAGGGGGGGGGCATCAAGAGGTATCTCTGGACTAGCCAGAAAAACATTTTGTTCTGTTTTCATTGCAATTCCAATTTCAGTTCTTCTTATGCAGTTAACAGTGAATGTGTGCATGTTGTTTTCAATTATTTTGAATGTTATGTGTGTGTTGTTTGAATTATCCTGTATGATATTGATTGTTGTTCACATGTTTAGCATGAGCTAAACTGCTTTAGGCTGAGGCTCAGTTGAAGCCTTATGCACTGTCAATTGACATGTTGCTAGATAGTTAACTCCTTGCCCTGTTTTGCTTGAGCAATGGGAAGAGACTAATGCTCTTAGTGCCTGTGATTGATTGTTCTGTCAAAAGACAGTCAATGCTAGGGGCAAACTAGTGAGCAAGTTAGTTTTCCTCCCATTCTAGATGTATGCATAGGATTTTTAACTCAACCTAAAAATATGTTGTTTGATTAGGACACAAGGTGGATACTAAGCCTTAGCTTAGCCACAATCCCTATTACTGTCACTTACTTGTTTAGTCCTTACCTGTTTAATCTTTGCCTGTTTAATCTCCTTACCTGTTTTATCTCCTTGCCTGTTTTACTTGTTGAATTTCTTTCAATCTGTAGCTGTTGTGCACTGAAATCAGTGCACAAACTCACCTCTGCCCTTGGCTCACAGCCTTGGTTCCTTGCTGTTTTGTCATTTGCTTTGCTTTTCTAACTGTTTTAGTGCTATTCACTGCCTTCATCCATCACTGCTCACTGCCATAGTGCTTTGCACTCATTGATAGCTTAGGAAAACTTCTTGTATGCTCCCACTCCCTGTGGACAAACCCCTACTCATCCCTATACTATAAAACTTGGCCTTGTATACTTGCAAGTTTTGTGTGCAACCCTATTTCCACACCAAGTTTTTGGCGCCGCTGCCGGGGAGTAGTGCTGCCATCTGTTGATTTCCTTTGCTGTCTTTCATCTACCATTGCATCTCTGTCAAGATAATTGCATGCCATTCATTCCTTCCCTGCAATCATTGCACTTGTAGCCAATTTCTGAGTTGCTGCTGCTGTTGCTGCTGCTGCTGCTGTTGCTGCTGTTGCTGGAGCTGGTGAACCAAGCCTGCTGCTGCCAAGCCAAAGCAACTGGGCTGCCAACTGAAGCTGCTGGGCTCTGCCTTCTACTGGTGGGCTTGTACTTCTCTGAACTGGGCTTCACCAACTTCAACTGAACTGGGCTTGCCAAGTGCTGTTGGGCTCTGCATTCTTCTGTTGCTGGGCTCGTGGTCTTTTGTGAGCTGGGCTTCGTTGCTGCTGCTGGGCTCTGTTCCACATGTTGTTGCTGGGCTTGAGCGTGAGCTGCTAAGGACGATCCTAAAGCCCAACTGGGCTGTGCAACTAAAGGGAACAAAAGCCTAACTGGGCTTCCCTCCTTAACCAAGTAAGCCTAAACCATGAGTAACCCACTTGGGCCCCATTAAATATTCAATTTGGGTATGTAATAATTAATTTATTTTTAATTTGGGCTTGTAATAATTATTTTTATTTTTATTTTTCTTTTATTTTCTTTTATTTTTCTTTTATGGGCTTGTAATTATTATTATTGTTTTTATTTTCTTTTATGGGTTGTGCTAATTTATGCTAGGTTTAGTTCAAAAACTTTTCCAAAGCCCAATTTTAAACCAAAAACAAAATCCCTTATTAAAACCAAAACCCACTCAAAAACCAAATCTTCGTAACCCTTGTGGGCCAAATTGTTTCCGATTGCTCTGTCTGACCAACATGTTAGTTGAGGTACCTACAAGGACATGACTGTGACCTATAGAGACCAAACAAACAGACTTGTTAGAATTAATCAAGAAGAACCTATCGAAATTCTGAGTTCTGAGGTAGACAGCCCAGATCAAACCGAAACAATGGGAGAACCTCGTACCCTCAAGGATTATATGTACCCAACTAGAGCCAGTCAACCTTCTTGTATTGTGCTACCCGAGGATAATGGCCGTTATGAGCTGAAATCGAGCACAATACAGATGCTTCCTATTTTTAGAGGTGTTGAGAATGAAAACCCGTACCACCACGTGAGAGAATTCGAGGAAATTTGTGGAACTCTGCGTTTCACTCAAATGTCCGACGAAACCCTAAAGTTAAGGCTCTTTCCTTTCTCCCTGAAAGATAAGGCAAAGGCCTGGATCTATGCTTTACAGCCTCAATCCATCATGACATGGGATGACCTCATAAAGGAGTTTTTCAAAAAGTTTTTCCCGAATCACAAGACTGCGACAATTCGTCAAAGTCTGAATAGCTTTGTGCAATTAGAGGGTGAGACCTTAGCTAGATACTTGGAGAGATTCAATGAATTATTGCTCCAATGTCCCCATCATGGTTTTGAAAAATGGAGACTTGTGCAAATTTTGTATGAAGGTCTAGATGTGTCCACCCGAACAACGGTTGAGTCGATGTGTAATGGTCTATTCGTAGACAAAACTGCTGATGCGTCTTGGGACTTCTTGATTGAAGTAGCTGAAAAGACGCAACAGTGGGAATCCATCCGTGAACCCAGAAAGACTACATCCGAAGCGAAGGCTTTTAGGATTGAAGCAGATTTCGATGGAAAAGCAAACATGGCATCAATACTTAGGAGATTAGAAAAGTTAGAACTACATAAAAATTCAAAACCTTCCACCACTACTCTCCGAGAACATGTCGCTTCGTCTGTATGTGCCGCTTGTAACGATCCCAACCATCAATTCCAAAATTGTCCCGATTTGCTTGCAGTCCAGGAATCTAGGCTTGAACAGGCACATGCCATGTTTCAAAAACCAGAGCATAACCCTTATTCACAGACCTACAATCCAGGATGGAGGAACCACCCCAACTTTTCATGGTCCAAAGGCCCCACTCAGGGAGGACCATCTCAACCCAATCATAGCTATCAAAACAATCAGGGATCTCAGAACAATCAAGGTTATCAATATCCTAGGAACCCTCAACAACAATCAAACTCTCAACAACAATCATATCCTCAACACAATACCGACAAGAGATTATCCGCCCTAGAGGAGATGGTCCAGAGTCTGGTGCAAGGTCAGAAAAATCTTGATCAAAAGATGAGTCAACTCTGCGACTCCAGGAGCGAGAGAGAAAAGGGTACACTTCCTAGCCAAACCCAACAAAATCCAAAGAGGATATTTCAAGCAGGCACATCATCTTGCAATGAAACCTCACCCGATCAAATCCACTCCATCACCACTCTTCGAAGTGGTAAGATTGTTGAGAACAATGTAGGCATACCACAATCAAATGAATCTGAGCCAAACATATCATTGCCTACACCACCCCAGAAAACCAATGAGCCTGAGCAAGTTGGAAAATCTGACAATTCTACTGCTGTGAATGTCCCTTTACCAACTCATGCTCCTGTCGCCCCATTTCCTCAGAGGTTAGTTTATCAACAGAAAAGCACCTACTACAATGAGATGTTAGATCTGTTCAAAAGAGTCAATATCAACATTCCTTTTCTTGAGGAAATTAGGCAAATCCCTGCTTATGCCAAATTCCTCAAAGACTTGTGTACTCAAAAGCGCAAGCTCAATGTGCACAAACGTGCTTTCTTAGCTGAACAGGTAAGTTCCATCATTCTGAACAAAACTCCACCCAAGTTTAGGGACCCAGGTTGTCCAACAATATCTTGCACTATAGGAGAACACACGGTCAATAAAGCGTTATTAGACCTAGGTGCAAGTGTTAACCTACTGCCATATTCTGTTTATGAGCAGTTAGGTCTTGGGGAGTTGAAGCCAACATATATCACTCTACAACTGGCAGACCGATCTGTCAAGATTCCTCGTGGAGTGGTCGAAGACGTTTTGATCAAGGTTGACAAATTCTATTTTCCCGTAGACTTCATTGTCTTAGACACTCAACCTGTACAAAACCCAGACTGTCACATTCCTGTCATCTTAGGACGTCCTTTCTTGGCTACGTCCAACGCAATCATTAATTGTCGTAATGGAGTGTTGAAACTGTCTTTTGGCAACATGATGGTAGAATTGAATGTGTTCGATATTAGTCAACAACCTGTGAATCTTGATGATGATGATGTGCATGAAGTTAATATGATTGAAGGATTAATACAAGATTCGTTGACTAACATTCTATCCGTCGACCCCTTTCAAGCATGTATGGAGAACTTTAACTCAGATTCCTATGATGATGCATACTGTAGTGACGTCCTATCTCTGCTCGAATCTGTACCTCAAATGGACGTCACTGAAAGAAGATATGAAGTGGAACCACCCTTATTCTCTGATTCCAAGCTTGTTCCATCCATTGTTGAGCCACCCAAGCTTGAATTGAAAACATTGCCTAGCACTTTGAAGTACGCATTCCTAGGTTCTTCTGATACTTTACTTGTCATTATTTCATCATGTTTAGACACGGAACAGGAAATTAAGCTCTTAGAAGTACTTAAGGAACACAAAGAGGCCTTAGGATGGACCATCTCAGACCTCAAAGGAATTAGCCCCACCATTTGCATGCACCACATTAATCTCGAAGAGAATTCCAAACCATCTAGGGAAATGCAAAGGAGACTTAATCCTAACATGAGAGATGTAGTCAAAGGAGAAATCCTGAAACTACTTGATGCGGGTATCATATACCCAATACCAGATAGTAAATGGGTTAGTCCCATTCAAGTTGTGCCTAAGAAGTCAGGCATTACTGTAGTTCAGAACGACAAGAATGAATTAGTCCCTACTCGTACAACCACAGGATGGCGAGTATGCATCGACTACAGGAAGTTGAACACAGTAACAAGGAAGGATCACTTCCCGCTCCCTTTCATTGACCAAATGCTAGAACGTGTGTCTGGACACAGTCACTACTGTTTTCTAGATGGCTTTTCCGGTTATAACCAAATTCACATTGCTCCGGAAGATCAGGAAAAAACTACATTCACATGTCCATTTGGGACGTTTGCTTATAGACGTATGCCCTTCGGGTTGTGTAATGCACCTGCTACTTTTCAGCGTTGCATGATGAGCATTTTTTCTGACATGATAGATAGTTTTCTCGAGATCTTTATGGATGATTTCTCCGTGTTCGGTTCTTCGTTTGATAAATGTTTAAGACATCTTACCCTTGTGCTGTCCAGATGTAAGAAAAGGAACCTTGTTCTAAATTGGGAAAAGTGCCATTTTATGGTGAATTCAGGAATAGTTCTAGGACACATCATCTCGGAAAAAGGCATTGAAGTAGATAAAGCTAAAGTAGACCTCATCCGACATTTACCAAAACCCCACTCTGTAAGGGAAATCCGATCATTTTTAGGTCATGCTGGTTTTTACCGGCGATTCATCAAATACTTTAGCAAAATCTCAAGACCTCTGTGTAGTCTACTCGCCAAAGATGTTACCTTCAATTTCGATGATGCTTGTGTGAAAGCTTGGGAGGAATTAAAAACTCTTCTCACCGCCGCTCCTATAGTCCGACCACCAAACTGGGAACTACCGTTTGAACTCATGTGTGATGCCTCTGATTACGCTGTTGGTGCTGTCTTAGGACAGCGTGTTGATAGACGACCATACGTGATATACTATGCTAGCAAAACCCTTAATGATGCCCAACTCAATTACACAACTACCGAGAAGGAATTTCTTGTTGTCGTTTTCGCATTAGACAAGTTTAGATCTTATCTCATAGGATCTAAGATCATCATATACACTGACCATGCGGCTTTGAAGTATCTTCTTTCCAAGAAGGATGCTAAAGCTCGCCTTATTCGATGGATACTCTTATTACAGGAATTCGATCTTGAAATCCGTGATAAGAAAGGTTGTGAGAATGTGGTTGCTGATCATTTGTCTAGATTAACCATTGAGTCTATTGATGAGTCCATGCTAATCAGAGAATCATTTCCTGATGAGCAATTGATGTCTGTATCAGACCTCCCTTGGTTTGCCGACATTGTTAACTACCTCGCTACAGGTAGAATGCCTTCACGTTGGTCGAGACAAGACCGCTATAAGTTCTTGGCTGAAGATAAACATTTCCTTTGGGATGACCCATATTTGTTTAAGTACTGCCCGGACCAAATCATTAGGAGATGTGTCCCCAACACTGAACAGAAAGATGTGATACCTTTCTGTCATGACCAAGCATGTGGAGGCCATTTCAGTGCCAAGAAAACCGCTGCAAAGATCTTGCAGTGTGGATTCTATTGGCCATCATTGTTCAAGGATTGCCATGATTATTGTGTTGCTTGTGAACGCTGTCAAAAGCTAGGAAGCATTTCGAGGAGAAACATGATGCCATTGAACCCCATTTTGATTGTGGAGATTTTTGATGTTTGGGGGATCGACTTCATGGGTCCATTCCCTATTTCTGACGGTAGATTGTACATCCTAGTCGCAGTTGATTACGTTTCTAAGTGGGTAGAAGCCATAGCAACCAGAACAAACGACCACAAGGTGGTACTTTCATTTCTAAAGGAAAACATATTTGCACGTTTTGGTACCCCTAGAGCTATCATCAGTGACGGCGGTTCACATTTTCGTAACAAGTACTTTGAGTCTTTAGTACGCAAGTATGGCATAACTCACAAGGTTGCTACTCCGTACCACCCTCAGACGAGTGGACAAGTAAAAGTTTCTAATAGGGAAATTAAGCACATTCTCGAGAAGACAGTTAACCCGTCTAGGAAAGATTGGTCATTAAGATTGAATGATGCTTTGTGGGCCTATAGAACAACTTATAAGACACCAATTGTCATGTCCCCCTATCGTCTAGTGTATGGAAAGCCGTGCCATCTACCTGTGGAATTAGAATATCGTGCCTACTGGGCAATCAAAGAGCTGAACTTCTCTCTGGACGAAGTTGGAATTCAAAGGAAACTTCAACTCAACGAGTTGGAAGAATTGAGAAATGAGGCTTATGACAGTGCCAGGTTATATAAGCAGAAGATGAAGTTGTTTCATGACAAGCGTATTCTACGCAAATCCTTCACTCCTGGTCAGAAAGTCTTGCTGTATGATTCCCGATTACATCTCTTTCCAGGAAAACTGCGTTCCAGATGGAAGGGTCCGTTCCTAGTACGCACAGTTTACCCTCATGGAGCTGTAGAGCTGGAGGATGTTTCCAACAAGAACGTTTTCAAAGTCAACGGGCAGAGATTAAAGCCATTCCTTGAGCCATTTCCACCCGACATTGAAACAACCAACCTGGAGGACCCGGTCTATGTGGACTAAACTGGTCCACTCTTTCCCTAAATAACCAAAAAGTTTTCATTCCCGACAAAACCAAATTTTTCCAAAAAATCCAATCCCATTAAACACCAAATTTTCTTGTAGATAATATGTTAGTCGAATATTTTATTTCCTTGTGTATATATTTTGTGCTCATCCATTGTGACTCCTAATATGATGGATTTTTGCCTTGAATAACGGAGTTTTAATCGAGCTTTCGTCGTACAATCGGGTATTCTCTCTCCTTTTACTCTACTCAGCATGTTCCTCTTCATATTTTGTTTTATAATTCTTTCCATACTTTGAAACATTGAGGACAATGTTTAGTTCAGGTTTGGGGGTATAGAGTAGATACCACGATAATATGCCATAATTGAAAACGAACTCCTTCTTCTTTTGAAAAAATCGAAAAAATTCAAAAAAAAAAAATTTAAAAAATGAAAAATCATAAAAAAAATGGAGCTCATTTACCTTGAAAAGTTGATTTATGTGCATATATGTTATACGTAGGGTTCTTAGTCTAGAATGATTGGGCACTTTATTCTAGCACATTTCACATAGTGATAACAAACTTGCACGCGCACGATCTACCAATACATGTATGGCCTCGATCTTCAAGGTGTTTGATAGGAAGTCACGATTGCCAATCACTTTAGAATACTGAACGAAACTTGAATAGCTTGTTCTTTGGTTGGTTGGGATAGAAGGTGGAGGTTACATTAAGAAAGACAACCATCGAATTTAACTGGGTGCATCAAAAAGGGCTACCTCTTGCAAAGTGTCATGTAATCTTTTGTTTCCTTTTGTATATGTATCAAAAGTGTTTCTTTTTTCAAAAAAAACAAAAAAACAAAAAACAAAAACAAAAACAAAAACAAAAAA